>NW_007252919.1:863420-951535 GCF_000164805.1 Carlito syrichta
CCTCAGCCTTCCGAGTAGCCGGAACTACAGGTGCATGCTACCACGCCCGGCTAATTTTTGGATTTATTGTAGAGATGAGGTCTTGCCAAGTTGCCCGGGCCGGTCTCAAACCAGCAGGCTCAGGCAATCCACTCACCTCAACCTCCCAAAGCGCAGGATTACAGGTTGAGCCACCGAGCCCGGCTTCTTGTTTTTTAAACATTCATACTGATTGGGCCAAAGGCAAGTGTTTTTGTTTCTAAATGAACAAGATTAATTTTGCTATGTTCCATGGCCACAGTATGTCACCCTTGATCCTAGTTGGTCATCTGGTAAGTGTGATTCATCAAAAGGGCAGGAGTGGGGATAGTAAACATCTGGGCAAAGAGTGTCTGGCTTCATACAGCCTGTTAACAGTGTTGGAGAAGGCACCCAAAGCTTTTGTTCTGTTGCTAGCAAGTTGGTGTTTAATCTTAATATGAAGATGACCTAGAAATAAAAACCACCATAGTGCCAGAATTTGTCTTTTCAAAATGTGTACAGGATTTACAATGAAATAATTTTTAGTCTAATTATGTAAGGTTTTTATAATGCTAAGAAATAAACTTAGTTATGGATTTTTATGACTACCTCTTTGCCGTATGGATATATTAAATTTCTAATACCTCAGTGTCCTGAGAACTGTATGTATGTATTTGTAAATAAATGTACCATATGCTAGGGGAAGGACCTGACTTGTAAAGAAATTGTATGAAGACATTTGTTACTGGATTTGTTACATAGTGCATCAGTTTGACATTTCTTAAAACAATAGACTTCTGGTCCCCTGATGGGGGAATGTATCCTTATTTAGTGAGATTTGTATTTCAGGGAATGTGTGTCCTCATCTGTTCACTTAAAACTATAAAGGTTTGTATGTCTTTTATATTTTCCTTTCATGCCAAAGAGACTCACCCTTTTGAGACGCCAACAGGTTACACAAACCAAAAAAGAATATTTTGCCCTTTAAATAGCCATTCTGAAGAAGTTTTAATTCCTGGGATGCAAATATTTTACAGAGTTAAGCAAAAGTAGTAGTAATTTGTAAAGATGCATGTATTTTTAGAGAATGCACTAATTCTACTAAGGAAAATAGTGATATTTTAAAGGAACTATGCTGCATTAAAATCTACAGTTGCATGAAACCTTTTAAAGTTTGTATGAGGTATAAAGTAATTGCTAATATTTATGTTTGTGAGTTATCAAAGGATTCAGTGCCCTAACCTGTAGGGGATCATCTTTAGCACCAGATTTCCCATGATTGTACGTTGTTATTGATCATTTTAAAAGGGCTGAGCCTGCTGCCTTTATACTGTGGTACTTCCCTTTTTCCAAATTGTGGTTGTAAATAGCATTATACTTGATTTTATTGTGAATGAAAATCAAATCTGCAAGTCCACCAAATACTGATTTAACTAGGTAAATGTAAACTGATTACAGATTTGTTTTTGGCCAGGTCTACTTGATAGATTATGATAATTTGGAAATGGCAATTTGAATCAATATGAAGTGAGCATTGTGTTTGAGTTATTGTGGGGTAGTTATTTTCTTCATATTAGGAACTGATAGTAAACATTCAAAGTGTTCCTGATGATACTGGGCAAGTTTCTTAACTTCCATGAAGTTTTAGTGACAGCTACCTGATAAGCTTATTATGAAGAATATATGACAATTTATGTTAATCACCATAACAGTGCCTAGTAGCGTAGTACGTTGTAAGCAAGTAGAGCTATTATTAGTATATATATAATATGCTAATTTATGTAATACTATTTTGTATTTTGCTATTGAGTTTTATAGGACCATTTAAGTGACAAAAGTCACCTAAATGTTAGCTTTTATGAGAAAGTAGCCCAAGAGAAAAAAAACTTTGCATTTCTATTATGGAGAATATTAAAATAGGTAGAAAAGTATAATGAACTCTCCATGTACTTTTCAGCCAGACCCAGCATCATGGCTAATCTGGTGCTATCTATCGTCGACTCCCTTTCCCCCTTATTTTTAAACAAATTCTAGAGATACTTTATCCATAAGTATTTCAGTACTTATCGCAAATGATAAAGTTCATAATCTTTAATCATATAACCAGAAAATTATTTTTAATAACTGTTGGAATATGTAAGAAGTGAAGGGTACATATAATGAGCATGGAGGAGGTTACTCTTCTAAGAATGAAAGATTTGTGTTGGAGGGACAGTAGATACCTGAGTATATAAAAGTTTGGGGGCAAGAGACAAATGGTTAAAGGAGGTAATTAAGTGGATCAGTAGGGATAAGTGGCTGAGAGGAGGGGCTATATCTTGCATATGCCAAGTACCTGATATTTTCCTATGGATATAAGTTTGTGGGGAGAAAAATTGAGCTGATAAATACAGCGAGATTGCCTATGGTGATTAAGGGATGATTTTTTGAAAGATAATCAACGAGCACTGTGGCGCATGCCTGTAATCCCTGCATTTCGTTTTGGGAGGCAGAGGTGAGATGATTTCCTGAGTATAGAGGTTTGGGACCAGACTGGGCATTTTGTCAAGACCTACAATAAACCAAAAAGTTAGCCTAGTGTGGTGGCTCATGCTTGTAGTTCCAGCCGCTTGAAAGGCTGAGGTGAAAGGATCACCTGAGTCCAGCAGGTTGAGGCTGTGGTGGCCATGAGCAGCATGCCACTGTATTTCAGCCTGGGTGACAGTGAGACACCAACTCAAAAAAACTCCAATGCAAAAAAAAAAAAGACGAGACGTGGCAGAAAAGGTAATTGGATGAGCAGGAATAGAAAAAAGGTGGTAATATATGCACAAAGTTTTAGAGATGATTAAACAGGCTAAGGCAGTTTGGGTGAAATTCTAAGGTGGGGCAAAGATAGACAAAACCCTATCTTCAGATACTCCACTTGTCATCAGAAGACCGATGGAAAATAGAACAGCCATTCTCGATTTTAAAACAAACCCTGAGCAACTTGCCTGACTCAAGTTACCAGAAATGCATAAAATTAGATAATTTATGAGTGCGTTATATTGCAGCAACACTAATTATATTAAATATGACCCACAGAATTTTTTTCAAATCGATGAGTCCAATTTTCTCTGTTTATAAGAGCACCCAACTGGAGGTGCAGAACACCTTTGCAGAAGCTAGGATGAGCTGTAGTCTGGCTTGATTATAGGATCTTTGCAGCTGTTGGGATGTGATCCACTCATTTTTTCTGAATTATTTTTCTATATTTTTTTAAAGATGCAAGGAAGGTCCTACTGTATTTAGTGTAAATGTTAAGTTTTGTTTTCCTTAACTCATGTCATACTTTTTTTTTTTTGACTTGAGGATCTCACTCTGTCACCCAGGCTGGAGTGCATTGTTTGGACCACTGCTCACCGCAGTCTTGACCTCCTGGGCTCAGGTGATCCTTCTGCCTGGGGTGGAGAAGCCTGTGATGTTCTTGGTTGCCCGGAGGGAGGGCAGTTGGGTAATAAGTAGTGATAGCATGCAGGGAGATTGCTACCTTATAGTTTGCAAAGCACTTTCACCAGTTTTGCTCAGTCTTGACAGGGGTCTTTTGAGATGGAAAGGTATTTACATTTTGCAGTTAAAAAAAATGCCCTACGTGTATGACACTGGTTAGGTCATACAGCAGCTATGCGACCTGAACCCAGGCCTCCTGACTCCTAGATCTAGTTTTCTTGCCACCACACATAGTGCTTGATGAGCTCAAAGAGGATAGAGCTCAATATGTTTAATTCTGTTGGATAAATTAAGACTTTAATGAATCCTACTAAATTATTTAAATGCAATTGTTTTATTCATTCTAAGATGTAAATGCTCTCAAAATGTTTAGTAAGCCTAATTTGTAAAATCCATTAAAGGATTTAGGATTAAGTGGTTTTCCTTAACATCTAATTGGTTTCCAATAATTAGGTCTATAATATCTTTCAAGGGGACTGGGATTTATTTCTTTCTCAGAACAAACCTTCCTTATATATTGCCTTGTTCTGTGAAAGTTGAAATGAATAGTATTAAATTATTCACTTATGTTTAATTTTAAATTTCTAAGTATTGTGCTCCTGCATGTAACTCAGCATTTTTCAGATAAAATTTTACTTTGTCATATTTCAGATAGACCCATGGAAATAGAAGGGGGGAAAGAAAGGAGTTTCGTGGAGAAAAAAAACTATCATTAATCAAGTTTGAAGTCTAAAATATGTAACATTTGCATATTTAATACTATGCAAAATCAGGTCATATTAATACTCTATAATGCCAGGCCTACAAAAATGCAAATAGGAAATACAAATGTTTGTGTATTTTTTTTTAATGTACCTTTTCCTGGTAAAAATTTATTTGAACTAGAGTATCAACTGGTGGTGATATAATGTTATATGATTTGATCGGTCTATAAAGGTGACTTCAAATAGAATAGAATGGTAATATGCAAATCCTGTGTCATTTAACCACTGGCCAGGGATCTGAAGCATACTATGAGAGAAATACTGTCTTTTCATACTGATAAAAATGAGGTGATTAATATTTGCCTTTAGAAACGTGATGACGAAGTCACGAGTGTAACTTCATAGCAGTAGAGAAATTGCTCATGACTGTATTTGTTCACTGCTTAGAACATACTTGGAATATACTAGACATAATATTTATTACATAAATGGATTAATTGTTGCAGAATGCCTCTAAGGTACACAACAGAAAGGAATTCTCACATTGAAAATTCTCAGTCTCAAAGGTATAAACTGGCAGAAAGTCAGTCTCTATTTCCCTTCTCTCCTTCCCTATGCTATTCATGAATGACATTTCCTTATTATTCACCCTCTGCTAATGTACTTTACATCGTAAGATCATAAGATGATTTTCTGCTGTGAGGCAGTAGCTCTGTTCAGTTATTCATTAAAAACTTGTTGAAGATCTGCTCTGGGCCAGGTATCTGTGCTAGGCACTAAGAGAAAACAGCTGAATGACTCTTGTGAGACTCACAAATCTACTTGAAGCTTTGTGTGCTATGTAGAAGTGATCATTTTTTTTTTTTTTTTTTTTAGTGAACCCAGATATGTTGACAAGGCAAAAACTCGGTTGAATTGTTAAATATTTTTCTTTCTGAATTATTTTTTTACTTTTTTAAAAGAGGCAAGGGAGGGCCAGGCTTGGAGGTTCAGCCTGTAATCCCAGTGCTTTGGGAGGCCGAGGCTAGTGGATTGCCTGAGCCCATGGGTTCATGACCCGCCCGGACAACTTGGTGAGACCTTGTCCCTACAATAAATTAAAAGTTAGCCGGGCGTGTGGCGTGCGCCTGTAGTTCCAGCTACTTGGAAGGCTGACGTGGAAGGATTGCCAGAGCCCAGCAGGTCGAGGCTGTGGAGGCCGGGAGTGTGCCACTGCACTACAATCTGGGCAAAGGATTGAGATTCCAACTCAAAAAAAAAAAAAAAAAAGGCAAGGAAGGACCTGCTTTATTTGTTGTAAACATAAAGTTTTTTTTTAATCATGTTAATTTTTTTTTGAGCCAGGGATCTCACTCTGTCACCTAGGCTGGAATGCAGTGGCTAGACCATGGCTCTCTGCAACCTTGACCTCTCGGGCTCAGGCGATCCTTCCCCCTCAGCCTCTCAAGTATCTGGGATTACAGACATGTGTCACCACGTCTGGGTAATTGTTTTGATTTTTTGTTGTAGAGGTGAGGCCTTACAATGTTGCTCAGGCTAGTCCTGAACTTCTGGTCTCAAGTGGTCCTCCCAAAGTGCTGGGATTATAGGTATGAGCCACCGTGACTGGCCCATGTCAAACGTTTAAATGCTGAGACACATAAATCCAAATACAACCCTGAATTATAAATTAGACCTAATAATTTGAACAATAAAGTTTTACAGAAATTGAGTTTGTATTTTATACCAAACAAAATCATCTTTTATAAACCTGATGCAGTTGCCATTTATTTTTTTTTAAGTTCATTTGTACATATTTTTAGTTATGAGGAATAACTTCAGTGCTTTAAAACAGTGCTTTAAAAGTTTGCAGTGTCCATCTTCAAGTTTTACTAATCTGTAACCTAGACTTTTCCATTCCTTGCCCTCCTGCTACTCCGCTTCTGTCCTGTCAGCTGTAAAGCTAACTTACTGGCAAAGTCAAGAACAGAAACACACTTTTTCAGTAAAAGTAGCCTACTGACAGCAGGAAGAATGTAGGCCAAAAACCAGGGGCACTTTTGAATGTAGAAAAATTGACTGGGCCAGCTAGGGCCACGAGTTTGGTTATTTAAACAGGCAGAAGGAGGAAAAAAAATAGCCAAGATTTTGAGGATTGAAATAGAGGCTTCTGAATCTTAATCCAGAATGACTTTTTGAAGAGATGTTTTAAAATATTTTAAGGATAATACCTAGAAAGGTAGTTTTTTTATTCTTCTAAGTTTAATTTGCTTTTACTAAGGGGGAAACTAAAGTTGGGATGTGTGTTTGACTTTTAATTGCAAAGTATTCTCTCTTTTTAAGTTGGGGTGTCTCACTGCCATCCAGGCTGGAGTGCAGTGGCACAAGCATCGCTGACTGCTGCCTCAACTACCTGGGCTTAGGCGATCTTCTGCCACAGCCTCTTAAGTAGCTAGGACTACAGGTGTGTGTCACCTATGCCCAGATAGATGAGTTGCACTGTGTTGCCCAGGCTGGTCTGGAACTCCTGGTCTCAAGCGATCCTCCCACCTGAAATGCCAAAAGTGCTGGAATTACAGGCAGTAACCACTGCTCCCAGCCATGATTGGATCTTTTCAGCAGTCAAATTCTTTTTTTCAGGTTGTCGTCAGTATTTTGTAGCATCCCTCTGTACCTCCTCTTAAAAAAAATTCTAAAAAACATTGGTGAGTGCCATGAATTATATACTCAAGTATGTGTGTGTTGCGAGAGGTAGCTCACACACATATCATAAACAAAGATTCCCTTGAAATAGTCTGTTCTCCCTTCAGGAACAAAGTCCTTATTCCTGCTAGCTGCCAGGAGTGCTACTGGCAAAGAGTCCTCAGGCATCAGCTTCTTTAGAAAGTATACTAGCCAAAGAGCTGCTTTGCTCAATGCTATGCTCTTTCTCAGAGCAGCCTATAGTCAAGGCCTGGTTGATGTGGCTGTGTCGAGGCCCAGCTGCCCCACAATCCTGAAGGACCATCCCAGCGCCAGAACTCCATGTGGGGTTGACTGAACCTTCCTTGAAACTACATCTCAGCTCAGTTTCCCTCTCGACCCTGCTTCCTAAGGGTACTATACTTCCTTACAAACTTTACTGCATGCTGGTCTGCTTTTCAGTCTGCTTCCCAAGGAGCCCCACTTGCAACATAAAGCATGCCGGAGAGATCAGGGATTTGTAGAGAGACAGAGGCACTTTTCATAGATAGTTTCAATAATAGCCATCTTTGCATCTTTTCCCATCAGGCACTGATGGGATATAGGAAGACTGTGTCAGGTACACTAGGGGCTGGGGAACCCATCCTGGGCTCTGTCTCTAGGATCCTCTGCTCAGCTCTCCTTCTCCCCCCCTCCCCCCTTCCATCATCCATTCATTCATTTGTCGAGGTCTCACTGTATTGCCCAGGCCGGACTGCAGCAGCATGATCATGGCTCACTGCAGCCTCCGACTCCTGGGCTCAGGCGATCCTTCTGCCTCAGCCTCCCAAGTAACTGGGAATATAGGTACATGCCACCACACTCAGCTAATCTTTTGTGGTGGTGGTGGTTTTGTAGAGATGAGATCTCGCTATGTTGCCCAGGCTGATCTTGAACTCCTGGGCTCAAGCAATCCTCTCCCCAAGCAAATCTAGCAGGTGGGCCGCAGGGTCCTCAGACTAAGGAGCCTCGTGAAAAACCTCCCAAGAGAGTATAGCGTGGTCAGTTAGAAATCTGGTCTAAGGCTCAGAAGTGGAAGGTCAGCTGATTTCAACATATCGTGGTGCTTCTGAGACTTCCAAAGCAAGGTTCGTGGTCCATAGAAGGAAAAAGAAGAAAACTACATCAAGCGTGTAATTTCTTCTGTCTCCTGTATTTAATAGCCATCATCTAGGTGACTTTTGCATTCTTCTTTTTATATGTTATAATCATTTACCATTTAAATGGTTTAACTCTTTCATCTTGCCTTAGAGCCTAGTACAATTGAGGCTCCAGAAGGTTCCACAGTCTCTCCCCAGCACCTCATCTTGAACCCGGGGAAGCACATGGCCCAGTTTGAAGTGCACAGACTTAGCAGAGGCCACCATAACTCATTGTTCTCAGTTTAGCTCCTTTTTTAAATTAAATTTTAATTTATTACAGAGATATGGGGTACAGGTGACGATTGATGACATTAATTATATATGGCTACATGCAGGTGAAGTTTGTGCTTCCAGTTGGCCCTCACTCCCCTGTTATAGGACTAGGTGCCCTTTGTGTGGTTTTGTGTTCCTCAGCCTCCTCTCTCCCTCCCTCCCTCCTCTCCTCCCTCCCTTTCATAGCAGTGCCCAGTGACTGCGATCCCTCCCTTGTGCTTCAGTTAGCTCTTGTGAACTTAGTCTCAGATACTTGATTACAGTTGCATGAATGTGTCCTTTCATTATGAATTTCACAGCAACCTGGGTGGACTTAGAATCTATAGTACTGAGTGACCTATCACAGAAACAAAGAATTGAGTACCACATGTTCTCACTTATAAGCGGACCTTGAACGATTATTGCAGTACTATAAGAAAAGGATTGGCAGTGGGAATCGGCCGGCGGGGAAGGCACACCTCATCAACAAGGGTACGTGCTTAATGAACGTTTGTATACCTAACCCTGAATTGTACCCCACATCTTTAAAATAAAAAAAGTGTTCTTTCCTTAAACTGAGGGCATGAGGACTTGATGACAAGTAGTCCTGTCATGTCGTGGTGCAGGTGAAGCGTTCTTGTTCCAAATCAGCGTGAGAAGTTCTAGACCACAGGATGGAGAGAGGGCAGCAGAAAGTGGTGAGGGCGACGTAGAACATCTGGAAACACTAGGAGATGCCCCTCACTCTTACAAGGAGGTATCCAGAGGGATTTTCATGCTTCAGATAGTGGGAATGGACCAGAGACAACCTGTTTTGTTAGCTACTAAGTAGGCCTTGTCGTGCCAGTCGTCTCCCCAGGATGTTATGACTTGAGCACATAGCAACTTCAAGTTCTTTGGTGCTTCCAATTTGTTTCAGTGGAAACTATTCAGGAGTATCTCTTTGACATATTCACAAATTCAACTTAGAAAGAAAATGTGTTAACTAGTAAAAAATTTCAATGTGGGGCAACCCCCTCGGGTCCCCTCCCACTGTGGGAGCCTTTCTGTCCTCTTAATAAACCCTGCTTTTTCTTTTAAAAAAAAATTTTTCAATGTGAATGTTTTCAGAATCAATTTGTCCATTCTTAGATAAACAGTCTATTCATAGCATCAACTGCATATGGGGCTCATGATGACAGCAACAGAGGTGGGTGTAAGCATATGGTTTTCACTTGCTGATTTAAGGGGCTCTGGGAGCAGGGGAGACAGAGAGTGCCTTCCCAAGCCCTGCTCCCCACATTCTAGTTCTCACTATCCTTGTCTCACAGCTGACAAGGGAGAGGTCCAGAATTTTTTTTTTTTATTTTTTAGTTGAGGTCTTATTCTTGCCCAGGCTAGAGTGCAATGGCATACTCACAGCTGTCACAGCCTCAACCTGCTGGGCTCAGGCGATCCCTTTGCCCCAGCCTTCCAAATAGCTGGAACTACAGGTGTGTACCACCACGCCCAGCTAATTTTTTAAAAATTTATTGTTGAGATGAGACCTCACCAAGTTGCCCAGGGTGTTCTTGAGTCATGGACTTAGGAAAATCCTATCACCTCCACCTCTCAAAGTACTGGGATTACAGGCATGGGCCACTGTGCCAGACTCCAGAAGTTTTTTTTGTTTTTGTTTTCTGAGTCAAGTCTCACCCTGTCACCCAGACTGGAGTGTAGTGGGACACTCATGGCCACCTTAGCCAACCTGCTGGGGTCCAGCGATCCTTCCACCTTAGCCTTCCAAGTAGCCAGAACCACAGGCACACACTACCATGCCCGGCTAATTTTTTGATTTGTTGTAGAGATGCTTGGGCTGGTCTCAAACCCACAGGCTCAGGTAATCCACTCACCTTGGCTTCCCAAAGTGCTGAGATTACAGGCTGAGCCACCGAGCCCAGCCCAGAAATTTTAAGTGGAAATTCTTGAACTGGAGTGATTTCTAACAGTTTTCTCTGCTTCTGCCACTCTTCTCTCAGATCTAGGTAAAATAAAATAATTGCAAAAGAAGAGGAGGAAGGGGGGGTGGGATTATGGGATTAGAGTTGAGGGAAACTGCTAGGGGAGGGGCATACTTCATCAACAAGGCTACCTGCGTAATCAACGTTTGTATACCTAACCCTGAATTGTACCTCACATCTTTATAATAAAAAAAGAGGAAAATGCAATAGCCCTAAAAGAAAGAAATGGCCCAATTTAATCTAGAATATATACAAATAATATATATCACATCCAGAGCCACTTGTGACTTAATTACTGTTAGTAATTGACACATGAAAGTTTGCAAATGTTTAATAAGTTAGAGTCAGTGGCATCCCTATAATAATGTCACTTGAGCTCACTTGATTCGGACAGCTTTTCTTCCTATGTAAAGAGAAATGAACAAGATACCAGGTGATCCTCCAGGAACTGAGCAAGGGGTTATGCCACACCAAAACAACCATCCATTGAGTACTGATGCAGAAAAAATGTCTGAGAGCTTCTGGGATTGAGCTAGGAATAGAAATCATGATTTTCTTCTAGTTTAGTCCTGGCTCTTGGATGCTCCTGTTTTATTTTTGCCGATATTGTTCATAAGTAGTTATTTGACATATTTAAAGTTTCAACTGAGGAAGAAAAAAATATTGAGTAAAAAAATCACTAAGAACATAAAGGTAAATTAAAACTGGAGTATATTTTTCAGGGTCATTTCTAAATGGCCTTTTCCTCCCACCCTTTATTTTATTTATTTTGAGTAGGAGTCTCACTCTGTCGCCCAGACTGGAGTTCAGTGGCACGCTCACGGCCACCGCAGCCTCAACTGACTGGGCTCAGGCCATCCTTCCACCTCAGCCTTCCAAGTAGCTGGAATTACAGGCTCATGCCACCACGCCTGGATGATTTTTTAATTTATTGTGAAGACAAGATCTTGCCAAGTTGCCCAGGCTGGTCTCGAAATCTTGGTCTCAGGCAATCCTCTCGCCTCAGCCTCCCAAAGTGCTGGGATGACAAGGCTTGGGTCACCTCACCTGGCCCCTCCTGCCCTTTAACCAAAAGAATAAAGATAAAACAAAAACTAAAGAAAACTATAGATAATTAAACCCCAGTTTGCCACTGTGGTGATCCAATTGCATGAAAGCCAATATGTGAGTCAGAGCTGTGACCCAAGATGTCAATTATTTTCAGAGGAGTTCTCCTTGTTCTTGGGTTTATAGTTAGATGACTTCCTTAAATTGTTTTCCATTTGGGCACCTCAGTTATATATGTATATATATTGAGATGGTGTATTTGTCACAGGAATTTGACCCTAAATTATTCCTTTAAGCCAGAGTCTAGCAGGAACTACAGAATGTTGAAGCATAGCACAGCATCTTACATGGTGGTTGATTACATAGACATTAGCATTAGAACACCTGGGCTCAAACCCTGGTGCAACCACTTATCAGCCTTGTGATCCTGAAAAGTTTAATTGCTCAGAGTATCAGGTTTTCTTATATGTAAAATTAGGAGAAAAATAATTGTCCTTCATAGGAAAATGGCAATGGTTAGATAAAACAATGCAGGTAACGTATTTAGAGGACCTGACCCAGAATAAGTATTTAATACATGTGAGTTGCTATTAGTATTATTATTATTAGTGGAAAATATCAGCACTTTTATTTTGCAAAAGCAAAAACAAGAACCTATTATTGTAACTTGAAGATCTAAACATTATGTTAATTTCTAAAATAGGAATTTAGGCAAGAAAATCGAACTGTGGACACAAGGTAATCTTTGCAATGGATTACAGCTCAGAATCTGCAGAGCTTTTAGCTGACGTGGTTATCCTACATACTCTGCCTGAGATCTGTTGTCTGACAGGAAGGACTGCATTTCTTATTGAAGAGCTCTAAGGATCCTGGATAATATCCTGGCTCCATCTGGATTGAGTTACCAGTGTTCCTTACAGGGTTCTCTTCCTCAAGTTGGATGCTTACTATTCACTTATTTATGGAAATGAATCTTTTCTACTACGTTTAACACACCCTTCAGAGTTAGCACCTCTTTAATAAAGCAAATGGCTGGCAATAATTTTTAATTAAATTTCCAATTTATGAGGATAGAGTGTATATACTCTCTAAAACTTTTTTTTGACTTAACTTCAAATTTATAGAAAATTTTCAAACAATGAAGCAACAAACTATATCCTTCGCTAATATTTCCCTATTGTTAACACCTTTCCATTTCTGCCTTACCGTTCTCTCTCTTTCATTATATTTTTTTGAACCATTTGAAAGTTGTAGACATGACACCACATTGCCCCTAATACCTAAATGTGCATTTCCTAAAAACTAAGACTGTCTGTTACATAACCACAGGTAATTAATGCTGAATAATACTATCCTAACCCACAGACCCCATTAAAATTTTGTCAGTTGTCCCAATAATATCCTTTATAGGTCCAAAATCCAATCTAGGATCATGGGTTGCAATTAGCTGTCATTTCTCTTTAGTGTCTCTCATTTTAAAAAAATCTTTTGTCACCAACATTTGTATTCGTCTGTTTTATGTTGCTATAAAGGAATTCCTGAGGCTGGGCCATTTACAAAGAAAAGAGGCTTATTTTGACTCAGTCCTGCAGACTATACGAAAAGTTTTATCTCATCTCATCTGCTGGTGAGGCCTCAGAGAACTTATAATCATGGTGGAAGGCAAAGAGGAAGCAGGCCTGTCACATGGTGAGAAAGGAAGCAAGAGAGAGAAGCTCTTTTAAACAGTTATCTTTCATGTGAACTAATAGAGTGAGAGCTCACTCGTTACTGCAAGAATGATACTAAGCCTTTCATGAGAAATCTACTCTCATGACTCAACCACTTCCCACTAGGCCCCACCTCCAACGTGAGAGTTGGAAGGGACAAACAGCCAAACAGTATCAACAGTTTTAAAATTTACTGTGTAAATATTACTCAACTTGAGTTTGTCTGACATTTTCTTTCTTCCTTTTTTTTTGATTTGGCGTCTCACTCTGTCACAGACTGGAGTGCGGTGGTATGCTCACGGCTACCATAGCCTCAACCTGTTGGGTTCAGGCTATCCTTTCACCTTAGCCTTCCAAGTAGGTGGGATTACAGGCACACATCACCATACCTGGCTAATTTTTTTATTTATTGTAGAGACAAGAGCTCACCATGTTGCCCAGGTTGGTTTCGAACCCATGGGCTAGGGCAATCCTCTCGCCTCGGCCTCCCAAACTGCTGAGATTACAGATGTGATCCACCATGCATGGCTCTGATATTTTCTTTCTTTCTTTCTTTTTTTTTTTTAGTTGGAGTCTCACTCTGTCACTCAGACTGGAGTGCAGTGGCTGCTCCCAGCCACCGCAGCCTCGACTTGCTGGGCTCCGGCAATCCTTCCGCCTCAGCCTTCCAAGTAGCTGGAACTACACGCGCGCGCTACCACGCCCGGCTCATTTTTATTTATTGTAGAGATGAGGTCTCGCCAAGTTGCCCAGGCGGGTCTCGAACCTGTGGGCTCAGGCAATCCACTCACCTCAGCCTCCCAAAGGCGCGGGATTATAGGCTGAGCCACAGAGCCCAGCTGGCTCTGATATTTTCTTATGATTAGATTCAGATTATGCATTTCTGGCAAAACTACTACATTTTATTCTCAATGCATAATATCAGGAGGTACCTTATACTTATTTGTCCTACTGTTGATTTCACTTTTATTACTTGGTTAAGATTGTGTCTGCCAAGTTACTGTAATATAACATTATTAATATGATGCATAAATTTATTAAGCAATAGATAAGTATTTTATAGAGTGATGTTTTGAGATTATGTAAATATCCTACTCCTCATCAAATTGTCACTCATTAGTTTTAGCACCTGTTGATGATTTATGACTGAATTAAGTATTACCATGACAGTTACCAAATGTAATTTTCGAATTCCATCTTTCCATAATAAATATTTATTTTTCATCCCATAAGACATATTTAGTATTCTCTTGTAAGGTTGAGTTTTTACTGTCCTTTCACTTAGTTATATAATCATTCATTTATTTATATAAATATGAATTCATGAATTTCTATTTTGTTCAATGTGTTATTACCTATTATTACTTATTAACCTCTTCGGGTTGACTCCTACATCCTTTGACATGTCTCCATCATTCTTTGAGTACTTACTTTCTGGTCCAACGAGTTCTAGACTTCACTGACATTTCTCTGCCAAACTCACTTTTTAAAAGCTGTTTCTTTAATTCCATTCCCTGGAATTAGTCATAAAAAGCTCTGGTTCCTTTTAGTGGAAAATGTGATTTTATTTAGAAACTGTGATTTCAGTGCTTCTTGTTATTGAGATATTGTTGCTTTTGGACCTTCTCAGCAGATTAGGAAATATATATAGGTGTGTGTGTGTGTGTCTATATAGACACATATATACATCTATCTGTCTGTCTACCTACCTATGTTAAAAACTATGAATTCACACAGATACTTTCAGTTCTAATCTAACGCCATAGGGTTTATCCTAGCTTCTTTTAACTACTTGTAATTCCTTTCTCCAACATGGAGAAATCTGGCTCCCATTAGCCTCTATACATTTATTCAGGTAGCCAATACTCCTGTGTGTAACCAATGTATGACCACACAGGCTGCCTCTTTGGCCTCAGTCCCACTGACCAGGCTAGCGACACCAGCAAAATTCTTGGCCCTGACTAAAGGAAATGGAAGAGGAATATATGGTATGTATTTTCTTCTTTAATTGAGCCTGAATTAGAAGTTCTGCTCCTCAGTGTGAAGTGTTTTCCTACTTAACTCCAATTCAAAGTTCAAAACAGACAAGTAAAACACCAAAGTGAGAGGTTCACGTTCAATTGTTACTGCTTGTGATTGACTTGGCAAGTGATTATCTATTGCACTTATTCTTATTATCAGAAACTGAGGTAACACCTACCCTACCGAAGCCATTAAAGTCAATCATTTTGTTGCATAATGCACAGATCTGCCCATTTTAGTGCAACCAATGTGCTTGATTAATGTGGGTAGTTGCTTGATGACTTGTGATACAGAAAAAGAAATTTCTTAATGTGGGTAGAAATCCAAAGATCAGATTATAGCATCTTGTGCCACCTGTTTACATTTCTTAGATTATATGCATTTTTTATTGTAACTAATATTTGGGAATTCAGCATTTCAGTATACTTAAACATTGTCCTGACTGGAAGTATTACCTATGTATATAGTCCTTGATAGCAACAGCAATTTGGATAATAACATTGAGTTTGCTTAACCAGTTCTCAAACTTTTGTCATCATCAAAAATCCTCAAACTTTTGGGATTATCAGAAATCCTGTGATGATTGTTAACAGTGCTGATCTTTGGGCCCACCCCCCAGAGATTCTGATTCAGTAGCTCTGGGGAATATCTGCATATTAATGAGATTCCCGGGAGGTTCAGCAGCAGGTTGTCAAGGGACCACAGTGCGAAACACTGGATTAGCTCTTTTTATGCAAGTCCAGAAGAGTCCAAAAGCTGTGGCCAATCATTCTCTGTCATATGTAAGGTTGAATTGGTCATTTAGGATCCAATAATGCTTTCATAACCAAGCAAATCAAGCAAATCAGTGTGTTGACACTTGGCTGCCAATATCTGCCATTGTGGACAAATGAGTCGGTTTGTTCATCAACATTCATGAGTCAAGGCTGTGCTAGTGAACCTGTACCAGAACCCTGGTAGATCAGGCAGAGCTGCTGCAAGGTGCCTTTCAGGGTGCCCACCTGATGGGCCAGGAGGACAGGAGGGTAATATTGGGTTTGTCTGGCTAGTGTTCTTATCAGGGAGGCCTGAGAAGTGACTAAGGGCAGACTGAGGACGTGTGCTCCACAATCCCTGGTTAAAGTCTGTTTCTTTTCTTCAAGAAATGAGAACTGGATAAATTACACTCTTCAGCAGAAAGAAAACAAATGATCAGTCTGCACTTATTTAATCACTGAATTACACTGAGTGCTTTCATAAAGAGTTTGGCATTTACTCATCATAAATCACCTGCTGTATCTGTGACTTTATCAGCACATCCAACAGATGACCTGGAAGGGAGATGAGATTGTGTGAAGTTTGCACATGATCACACAACTAGTAAGGAATCATGAAGAGCTTTGACCCTTGGCCTTTTGTCTTTAAATCTAATGCTTTGTGTAATAAACACTATATTGGGCAACATCTTTTATTTTGGCTTTGTTTTCCCTCCCCAAAAGCTGCTATTCAGGACAACAGAAACACTGTCATGTATGAAAGGAAAGCCAGGCAGACCTGTGACATGAACCTAACAATAGCCTGACCCCTTTTATGACTTTTGCCACAATTCAAATGGAATCCCATTGAGACAGTAATTCACAGTATCTTTCTACCTTGACAGAGGAACAAGCTTGTCCATAAATTGCATATGTTCAAACCAGGCAAAGTGGGGACCAAGGGGAGGCCCAAACTTTACCTGTATGTACAATGACCACTTGCATACCTAATCCTGAATTGTACCCCACATCTTTAAAATAAAATATATTTTGAAAAGAAATTGCAGATGTTAAAACAAAATGAAGATTTACAGATATGACATGTAGCCCTACATTGCTGCAGATCTGCAACCCATTTCTGAAATGTGACATACATGGCCTCAGTTGGTCAATATGCTTTGCTTCCTGTAAGAGAGAAAGATTATTATGTGGCACTGACAGACGGGCTTAGATTCCAGGTAGGAAATCTTTTGAATTCAATTTATGTTGAATAATCTTACCCCATGGGGCTAAGGAGATAAAATGAGATAGTCCACATAATATCCTTGGCATAATAGCTGACATAGACCAAGTAATTGACACTAATAGTTATGTTATCAATAGTTATGTAATCAACATTAATGTTAGCCATATTTTTAACATACTATTGTTAAAGAATGCAAAAACATATTCTCTATGAATTATTTAATTTACTCTATAAAATTGTTTGGTTATGCTTTGCCTAAGACCATACAGTAATTTTTTCCATTGTTGCAACCATCTTGCTTGGACTCTTTCCCTATCCCCAACTCTGGCTCCCTACTTTTCTCCTCTCCCCACACTTACTGTCATTAGAAAAACTCTGTAGATTGTTGCTTGTGAGACCCCTGGATTTTTCCCTCCCAAAGTAGTGAGGGAACCAGGTTTTGGTTAGGAAAATTTAAAGCAAAGATGCTCTTTTGAGATAGAATTATTTCACTGAGTTTCTTTTCTTGCATTTATATGATAAAAAGGACCATTTGGGTGATTTCACAAGAAGAAAGGATCAGCCTGTCCCTCAAGGAGTGTGGTAGGGTTCATTATTTCCAGATCTAAAGGTTTGAATGTCTGAGAGTGTACTGATAGAAGTGATGAAAAGCTAGACAGCAGCCCTGGTTCTCCCTAACAGTCTTCCAGGCTTCATGTGAAATTCTTAGCTCAGTCCTTCTGCTTCCACCAGCTTCTTCATAACCCTCCCCTGGATTTCAGCCCAGGTGCACTATTGGAGAAGTCAAGGGTCCCTTTGTTCGTGGACAACGATGGCAGCGCTTGAGTTTCCAACTCAGAAACTTGAAATGACCAATGTTTCTCAACTTGGAAGAGCCAGAGGGCAAACCAGATCTCCTGACTTTCCTCAGGAGATTCCACTTTCTTCAGTGCTTGGGCAGTAGGTTTGAATGTCTGAGGCTGTATTGATAGAAGTGATGAGACGCTGGACAGCAAGCCCAGTTCTCCTTAATAGTCTTACAGGTTTCGTGTAACATTCTTAGCTCAGTCCTTCTTTGAGATTAGCTTATGATTGCTTTTTTTGGTACCCTACAACTCAATTCATCCAGACATTCATGGGCACAGGCAGTCCCCAAAAGTCAGTGCTTTAGGTGGACAACACAGAAATAATACTAAGAATACATTAAGAAATGTTCATGTCCATCATCATATCTGATCCATTACCAGGTCAGGTCAATTTTACTCCCTAAGTATTTCACAGATGGTCCACATTTCTCCACCTGGCTACCACCATTCTAGTGTAAGCCACCATTATCGCTAATGTGGCTACTGCAAAATGTCCAAAATAAGTCTCCCTCCCTTGTGTACTCTGGTGCCCCCTTCAGTCCATTTTTCTCTTTGCATGTTGAGCTCAAGGTCTATCTTGGCTGTCCTGGAAGAACAGGTCTTCCCAGGCCCCTGTGCTTTGTTGACACCCACACTTTAGATCTAAGCACTAGCAAAGGTCACTTCCTTTGCTGTGTAAATTATTGTGCTATTAGCTCTTAGGGAAATTTCTTCTTTTACTTCATAGAATTTATCTCAGTTGGTAGCTAAACATTCATCTGTGTGATTATTGGATCAATGACTCTTCTCCACCAAACTATAAGTTCCTCAAAAAGCGGTGCATCTTTTTTGCTCATTATTCTCTTGCATAGTGCCTGATGCATAAGAATTTGTTGAAAGATCAAGAAGAAAAATGTAGCTAAATTTTGCCTTAAATAGATAAGAAAGAGGTCTTGGGGGAAAAAGTCTCAGCAAATGCACCCTAGTTTTTTTTTTGTTTTTACACCAACACTCAGTCCCTTCCTCTCTCCCTCCTTCCCTCCTTCTCTCCTTCCTTCTCTCCCTGTCTCTCTCCTTCCCTCTTCCTTCGATAAAGATATATTCATATATATCTACATCTATATCTATATCCATATATCTTTTCCCTTCCCCTCTTCCCTATTTCTCACTACTTTCCTAACTCTTCAACTTTTTTCTTTCCATAGAAACTCTGTCATCTCAATGAACAAAGATTATAAAAAGCAATAGAAGATATTCTCTTTGGAAGGGCAGGCTTCAGAAGATGCTTCACTAAAGTCTGAATTAACTCCACCAGGGCCCCCAGAACCTCTATGTTTGTAATTAATTTTACTCACTCTTTTTTGGTTCTTTAAAAATATTCTTCCATGGTTTTATTTATTTATGAAACTTTTTAGTAGAAAATTTAAAAATTACATAAGAAGAAAATAGTATTATGAACTTTATGTATTCATCAGTTTTAATAATTAATAATGCTTTGCCAAGCTTGTTTCATCTCTCTCTTCTTCCACTTTTGTTGGTGGCAGTGACACTGAAGTAATTGAAAGCAAATGTCAGTATCATATTTCACACATAAATAGTTCAGTAACTAACTCTAACACTCAAGATAGTTAAAAAACAAACCCCAATGACATTATAATCTCTAACAACAATAATTCATATAATTTTAATATTACCTAATTCCTTGCCCATACTCAATTTTCTTTGTTGTCTAAAAATTGTGCTAAAATTGGGGGTTTAGTGTAGGCTCAAGTAAGGACTACACATTACATTGTTTCCCAAGTCTCTTTTAGTCCATAACTATTCTTTCTCTTCCCACCTTATAAAATGCCATTTATTCATTGGAGGAACTGAATCATTTATCCCATATAACTTACCATCTTCTAAATTTGGCTGATTGCCTCTTTGCCCGGCTTATTCTTTTTTTTTTTTTTTTTGAGTTGGAGTCTCACTCTGTCACCCTGACTGGAGTGCAGTGGCATGCTCCCAGCCACCGCAGCCTCAACCTGCTGGGCTCCGGCGATCCTTCCACCTCAACCTTCCAAATAGCTGGAACTACAGCTACACGCTACCACGCCCGGCTAATTTTTTGACTTATTGTAGAGATGAGGTCTTGCCAAGTTGGCCAGGCGGGTCTCGAACCCGTGGGCTCAGGCAATCCACTCACTCACCTCAGCCTCCCAAAGCGCAGGATTACAGGCTGAGCCACTGAGTCCGGCTTCAACTTGTTCTTTATCCCCTGAATTTCCTACAAAATTGTAGTTAGGTCTCTAGACTTGATTAGATTCGAATTCCCCCTTTTTGGTGAGAATAACTTGTAGGTGGTTCTGTGGACTTCTTAGTCATCATATCAAGAGACACATGACTGTCTGTTTGCCCCACTTTTAGTGATATTAAGATTGGTGAACTGATTAGATTGTTAGGAGACAATTTTCCCTGGGGTTATTACGTTTCTCTTGATCTTGCAAGAGGATGCTCTAACTGTCCTTTGTCTGCATTATCTTTTCAAGGATGTTTGTATTGTGAATGAACTTGGAAAAAGCATTAGTGTCTCTCTCTGGAGCAAAGGGTGGGCAAGGTTACTTACAGCATACATATATTAGAATTTCCTGAGCTCAGAGTCTTTTTTCTGAAATGAAACCTACTATTGTACAGGGTCATCTGACCCTCTTTGCGTGGTCTATCACAATGGAGTCTTGGGGAACTGTGCAAAAATGATGTTACTCTGGCTATTGCCATTGCTGTAATAAACTGCCCTCGGGGCATTAATCTGGATTTTCTCTCTGTATATCTCCATCATACCTATATCCATGTCTGTTTCTCTCTCTCTCTCAATTCCAATGCTGTTTGAAATTCACTTGAAATAATTATTCTCTGTAGTTATATTATCCGTTTGATAGATTACTTTGTTTTTAATATTTTGCAATTGAGTTTTTAATTTTTATTAATTTAAAAAATTGTATTTTTAGGGCAATTTTAGGTTCCCAGCAAAATTGAGCAGAAAATACAGAGAGTTCCTCTATAAACCCTGTCCCTACACATGCATAACCTCCTCCACTATTGACATCCCACACCACAGTGGTACATGGTATTACAACTGATGAACCTACATAAGTGTTACCCAGAGTTCATGGTTGACAGCTGGGGTCATGCTTGGTGTTGTAAATTTTGTAGGTTTAACAAATGTATAAAAACATGTATTCACCATTGTAGTATCATACAGAATAGTTTTATTGCCCTAAAAATAATCTATGCTCTGTGTATTATTCATCCCTTTCCCCACCCCAAACTCCTGGAAACCACTATCTCTTTATTGTCATAGTTTTTTATTTTGTAGTTTTGTCTTTTCCAGATGGTTATAAAGTTGTAATCATACAGCATGTAGCCTTTTCAGGTTGGCATCTTTCATTTAGTATTATGCATTTAAGTTTTCTCCATGTCTTTTCATGGCTTAATAGCTCATTTCTTGTTAGCACTGAATAATTTTTTGTTGTCTGAATGTAGTACAGTTTATTTGTTCACCTACTGAAGGACATCTTGTTGCTTACAAGTTTTGGCAATTATGAATAAAACTACTATGAACATCCATAGATTTTTGAAGTGGAGACAAGGCTTTTGTGAAGATTTTTGTGTGGAAATAAGTTTTCAATTCACTTAGGTAAATACCAAGGAGTGTGCTTACTAGATCACATGGTAAAATATGTCTAGCTTTCAAAGAAACTGCTGACTGTCTTCCAGAGTTGCATTCCTACAAGCAATGAGAGTATCTGTTGTTCCACATCCTCGCCAACACTTGGTGGTGTCAGTGTTTTGAATTTTGACCATTATAGTAGTTGTACCATGATATCTTATTGCTGTCTTAATTTGCAATTCCCCAGTGATATATAACACCGAACATCTGTATGTTTACTTGCTATCTATGTATCTTATTTGGTGAAGTGTCTGTTAAGGTCTTTTGCCCATTTTAAAATCAAGTTGTTTATTTTCTTGTCATTTAGTTTTAAGTGTTTTTTGTATACTTTGAATAATAGTCTTTTATCAGATGTCTCTTTTGCAAATGTTTTCTCCCAGTCTGTGGCTTCTCATCTTATTCTCTTGAAAGTATTTTTCACAGAGAAGAAATTTTAAATTTTAATGAAGTCCAGATTTTTGATGATTTCTTTCATGGATTGTACCTTCAGAGTTGCATCTAAGAAGTCATCATCATATCCAAGGTTACTTAGGTTTTCTCCTATGTTATCTTTTATGAGTTTTGTAGTTTTGCATCTTACATTTAGGTTGATGATCCATCTTGAGTTAATCTTTTTGGAGGATGTAAGATCTGTGTCTAGGTTCACTTTGTTGCATGTGGGTGTCCAGTTGCTTCAGCACCATTTGTTAAGAAGACTAATTTTGCTCCATTGTGTTGCCTTTGTTCCTATGTCAAAGATTCAGTTGACTGTATTTATGTGGACCTATTTTTGGTCTCTCTATTCTATTACATATATCTGCTTGTTCTTTTGACAGTGCCACACTGTTTTGATTACTGTAACTTTATAGTAAGTCTTGAAGTTGTGTAGTGTGAGTCCTCCAACTCTGTTCTTCAATATTGAGTTGGCTTTTCTGGGTATTTTGCCTCTCCATATAAACTCTAGAATGAGTTTGTCAATATCTACAAAATAAGTTGCTGGGATTCTTGGTTGATAGTATTATGTTGAATCTGTAGATCAACTTAGGAAGAACTGACATCTTGACTATATTGAGTCTTCCTATTCATGAACATGGAATATCTCTTCATTTATTTTACTATCTGCCTTGATATCTTTTCATAGTTTTATAGTTTTCCTCATATAGATCTTGTATATATTTTGTTAGATTTCCTAAGTATTTCATTTTGGGGGTGCTAATATAAATAGTAGTGTGATTTTTTTAAACTTCAAATTCCACTTGTTCACTGCAGGTATGTAGACAAATGATTGACTTTTGTATGTAAACTTTGTGTCTTACAACCTTGCTGTAATTGCTTCTTAATTCCAGGAATGTTTTTGTTGATTCTTTTTTTAAATTCTTTTTTATTTTTTACATCAATGCCAACTGTGAACAAAGACAGTTTTATTTCTTCTTTCCAAATCTGTATACCTTTTCAGGTAATAGTTGTGCCATGGGATCCCATAATGTCTATGGGATCTGCCCTGATGTCCCTTCTTTCATTTCTGATATTAGTAATTTGTGTCCTTTTCTCGTCTTGTTGCATTAGCTTAGACTTCCAGTATGATGTTGAAAAGGTATGACAACATAATTGTCATGTTCCTGATCTTGGTAGGAAAAGCTTTAGTTTTTTCACTATGAAGTATAATATTAGCTGTAGATGTTTTGCAGATGTCCTCAAGTTGAGGACATTCTCCTTTATTCCTAGTTTGTTGAGAGGTTTTTTCCCCCCCCATCAAAAGGGCTTTAGACTTTGTAAAATGCTTTTTCTGCATCTGTTAATTTGATCACATGAAATATTTTTCTTTAGCCTGTTGATGTACATTCATTGATTTTGAATGCTGAACCAGACTTGCATACATGGAATAAACCCCACTTGGTCATGGTATAATTATTTTTATATATAGTTGAATTCAATTTGGTAATATTTTGTTGAGGATTTTTGCATCTGTATTCATGAGAGATATTGCTCTGTAGTTTTCTTGTAATATCTTGGTCTGGTTTTGGGAATAAGATAATGATGCCCTCATAGAATGAGTTATTCTCATAGACTTGTTCCCTCTGATTCTATCTTCTGAAACAGATTGTAGAGAATTGGCATAATATCTCCTTAAATGTTTGGTAGAATTCACCAATGAATTTGAGTTTTTGCTCTCTGTCTTGGATAGTTATTAATTAGTGATTCAATTAATTTAATAGCAGTAGGCCTATTCAGATAGTCTGTTTCTTACGTGAATTTTGACTGATTGTCTTTGAAGAAATTAGTCCATTTCATATTTCTTTATTATTCCTTTAATGTCTGTGGGATCTGCCCTGATGTCCCTTCTCTCATTTCCAATATTAGTAATTTGTGTCTTCTCTCTCTCTCTCTCTTTTTTCTTAAACTGACTAGAGGCTTATCAATTTTTTTTTTTTTTGAGTTGAAGTCTCACTCTGTCGCCCAGACTGAGTGCAGTGGCTCCCGGCCACCGCAGCCTCGACCTGCTGATCTCTGGCGATCCTTCCGCCTCAGCTTTCTGAGTAGCCGGAATTACAGGCATGCGCTACCACGCCCGGCTGATTTTTTGATTTAGTGTAGAGATGAGATCTCGCCAAGTTGGCCAGGCGGGTCTCGAACCCGCGGGCTCAGGCAATCCACTCACCTCAGCCTCCCAAAGGCGCGGGATTACAGGCTAAGGCACCGAACCTGGTTAAGGCTTATCAATTTTATTCATCTTTTCAAAGATCCAAGTTTTGGTTTTATTGATTTTCTCAGCCCGGCTTGATGGCTCAGCCTATAATCCCAGCACTTTGGGAGGCCGAGGCAGGTGGACTGCCTGAGCCCGGGGATTCGAGACAATAAATCAAAAATTAGCCGGGTGTAGTAGTGCACGCCTGAAGTTCTGGTTACTTGGAAGGCTGAGGCGGAAGAATCACTGGAGCCCAGCAGGTTGAGGCTGCGGTGGCCGGGAGCATGCGATTTTCTCTATTGATTTTCTATTTTTAATTTCATTGATTTCTGCTCTAATATTTCTTATTTCTTTGCTTCTGCTTAATTTGGATTTAATTTGCTCTTCTTTTTCTAGTTTCCTCTATTGGAAAACTAGATAATTGATTTTAGATCTTTCCCTTCCTTCCTTCCTGTTGGAGTCTCATTCTGTCGCCCAGGCTGGAGTGCAGTGGCACACTCGACCTGCTGGGCTCCGGTGATTCTTCCGCATCAGCTTTCCAAGTGGCTGGAAGTACAAGCGCGTGCTACCACGCCGGCTAATTTTTGATTTATTGTGGAGACGAGGTCTCGCCAAGTTGCCTGGGCTGGTCTTGAACCTGCGGGCTTAGGCAATCCCCTCACCTCGGCCTCCCAAAGTGCTGAGATTTCAGGCTGAGCCACTGAGCCAGGCCATCATTTTCTAAAACATACATTCAATGCTAGACATTTCCCTCTAAGTACTCCTTTCCCTGAATTCCCCAAATTTTGATAATGCTGTGTGTTTTCATTTTCATTTAGTTCAAAATATTTTAAAATATTTCTTTTATTTTTAATTTTCCTTCATATATGCCAATTTAACTTTTTCTTGACATTTCTTTTTGTCCCTATGTGCTATTTAAAAATGTATTGCTTAATCTTTAAGTATTTTGAGATTTTCTAGAATTTTTTTTGTTTTCTTCTAATTCAATTTCATTTGATCTGAAAGCAGACATTGTATAGTTTCTACTTTTTAAAATTTGTTAAACTGTGTTTTATGGCTCAGCATGTGGTCTATTTTAGTGAATGTCTGCTATGATTTTGAGAAGAATATGTATTTTGCTGTTGATGGATTAAGTAGTCTTAGATGTCTATTATATCCAGTTGATTTATGGTGTTGTTGAGTTCAACTATGTCCTTACTAAGATTTTCTGCTGGAGCTGTCCATTTATGATAGAAGAGTGTTGAAGTCTCCTATTATAATAGCGAATTCATCTATTTTTTGAAGCTTCATCAGTTTTTGCCTCACATGTTTTGGCACCTTGTTGTTAGGTGAATATGCATTAAGAATTATTATGTCTTCTTAGAGAATTGACTCCTTTATCATTATGTAATGTCCTTTGTCCTTGATAACGTTCCTTGCTCTGCAGTTTGCTCTTTCTGAAGTTAATATAGCTACTTCTACTTTTTTGATTAGTGTTAGCATAGTATACATCTTTCTTCATCAATTTACTGTTAATCTATATGTGTCTTTATATTTAAAATTTGTTTCTTGTAGACAACATATAGTTGGATCTTTTTTGTTTTGTTTTGTTTTGTTTTTTATAGACAGCATCTTACTCTGTCTCCCAGGCTGGAGTGCAGTGGCATGATCATAGCAAACTTCTGGGCTCAAGCAACCCTCTTGCCTCAGCCTCTCAAGTGCTGGGAGTATAGGTGTGAGCCACTGTACCTGCCCAAATCTTGTTTTTTGATCTACTTTGACAATCTCTTTTAATTAGTACATTATACCATTGACCTTCAAAGTGATTATTTATATCATTGGTTAATATCTATGATATTTGTTACTGTTTTCGATTTGTTGCTTTTGTTCTTTGTTTCTATTTGTCTTTCACTTAGTATATATAAGTGATTTATATATACGTGTGTATATATATATAATGTGTACATACACACACACACACACACGCATATATATAAAACTTTGAATCTCTGACCAAAAACAGTACGTTTCTGTTCAGTGTTTTATGTATGGAGACACAGGAATTTCTGTTGCTTACCACTTAGACTAAGAAATTGTGGCAGAGAGCCACCTATATTCCAAATTTCCTGGCTTTGGCAATATTTTTTCTTCTCTATTTCTGCTGCAGTCTTTCTACTCCTGGCCTTTGAGTCTCCATGTAGTTTTGTTAACGATTAGTTTTATTGTTATAATCATACCCCTCTATAGATAGTTCATAGTATAGGCCAATATTTATTAAGTAGTTTTTATTTGCCAAAAACCTTTCCGCTCAACAAAACAAAACAAAAAACTTTCAGCTCTTCATATCTGTTCTAACGTTTTAAATCAACTTCACAGTGGTTTGATTTATCACCATAGAATCAGATGATCACAAAGGATCTCAGGAATCCTGTAGTCTAATCCCTGTCCCATCCCAGTAATTCTGCTATGACACCATCCTTGATATTATGGACCAATATTTTATTTTCTGATATTTTCAGGGAAGAATCTAGCCTGCAGAGTTAAGTGAAAGAGATTCAGAGGATTCTACTGATTCTACAGAGGAAATATGGAAGGTGAAAAGATTAAACATGGGAGTAGAGAAGGATGAATAAGTTGTGTAGATAGGTTCTGCCATCTGAATTCGGTGAAAGATACATTTTGTGCTGACACATCACAGCCTAGTCTATAGGGGAGATCCCTGTGCAATAACTGGGCATGGCTTCATGTATCTACCTCTCAATACTCTATTAGTGATTAGGTATTGTTTTAAAGACTTGGTATAAAAGGTCTTTATATATTTAGGACCACCTCTGAAACAGCAAGCAGGAAAGAAGTCATAAGCTAAATAACAGGAACTTTGCAAATAATAATTGAAAAATATTGAAGGCAGTTCAGAGCTAGACAGATCAGGGCCAGATCTGCAACCTGTTTTGTAAGAAAGGATAATAAGGAATACTGACTCAAATTCCAGGAAAGAAAGCAGACAGGGAGAGAAATTCTGGAAGCAGACATGTTAGAAAAAAATACCTTTACTGTTCCCCAATTTTTGTGATTCTTTTTTTTTTTAAACTAAAGAGTACACATAAGGAGAATGGTCAGCAGAGGGCCTTCACGTGAACATGAATGCTGTTTAATATTTATATAGGATCTTTGAGCTTTGAATCCTCTTCCCTAGAGGTTTTTTTGAGAAAAAAAATTTCATATCATATTGGGAAATAGTTGCAAAAGGCTGCAAGCCTCAGTGGATGTCACTGCCATTGAATTATATTTGTTAGCAATATTTCATGGAGAGCAAGGTACTTCAGCAAAAAGTCAGTAGGTGGCAAACTTCTACAACCCTTAGGTTGAAGAAGGCCTGTCAAGAGTAGATATCCTTCTAGAGAAATATTGGGGGGCTCTTGTTTCTTTTGGGGGGCATGAGTGGTGGTTGGCTTATGTGTATGTATGTGTAGTATGTTGTAAAATGCAGTGAATGAAAAAATAGTCCTTTTTCAAATAGTTATGAGGACATTTACCAACTAAGCTACATCAGTATGTATCAAAATCAGTTGGTCAATCAGTCTCTCTTGAAATTCACATGTAAGTGCTGTTGTTCTTTCAATTCCTGTGGGTGGGAAGGTGGAATAAAAGGTTCTTAAATTCCCCTTCAGTTCTATGAATCTGTGTTTGGAAGTGCTCCGACTTGATACAAAGCCTTAGCTCCCTCAAGAAGCCCCCCAGTGTGTTGTGAACTGAAAGTAGATGCAGAGTTCCCAACTTTACAATGGGGACATAAAGCTTGAATTTCAATTTTGGAGGAAATATTTTTTCTTTTGGAGAATGTTGAAGGATAACAAGAACAGTTGAATTGGTCTATTGGGATACAAAGAATATAATATTGCACAATCTCTTCTGTTTCTTTACTGAAACCTGGCTTTGATGTTAATTTCTTTTTCTTCATTCCTGGAATTCCCACAGTTAAAGTTTATGCTGATAACTTCTGAGACAGAATTATTTTTTCCTCTGTTCTCCTATATAGGCAAATAAACTGTTTCCAGAACTAATAAATACTATAAACTTTCTCCTCCACCATTGTTATGTTGTTTTCAGATAGAACCATGACAGTGCCATGCTTTATATATGTGTGATATGTTAGAGAAGTAGTCAGTCCTTTAGCTTCTATTTGGTAGTGGACACCTGCTGCTTTTATTCAGTGTCCTTGAATCCCTTTTTTCCCTTTTACCCCAAAAGGAACAAGTTATAGTGTTTGAGAACACAATAGGGTGACTATAGTTAACAATGATTTATTGTATATTTCAAAATAGTTAGATGATTTAGAATGATTTCAACACAAAGAAATGATAAATGTTTGAGGTGATAATATCCCAATTACCCTGACTTTACAATTACACATTGTGTGCATGTATCAGTGTCACATATCCCACAAATATGTATAATTATGTATCAAAAAAGTTAAATCAAAAGTTTATATATAGATATAGGTTCTATAATACGAATTACCATAATTTTCTTTCTTTTTTTGGGATATATTCTTTTAATTGCTTAACAATATGCACTGGTTATTCACAGTAGAAATGGAACTAATTCTCCAAAACAAACAAAAAGGATTCCATCTAAGATTTGTACCTGGTTATGATACAGTATGGCACATGCCATAAATAAAAGTAGTTAATAGTAATAATCCATTGTGATAGAGGCAACATCACCAAGTAACTAAATGGATGCTGTTGATAGTACAAAGATATTGAAATAACTGAAGAAAATGAAAATCAAACACCTAATCAGTAATTCTTTAGAGTTTCTGTACCATTTTTATATGTAACATTTTATAAAACAAACTACTTGGTAAGAAAAAATTGGAATGCACTGACATTTTTTAAAACTGCTATTGTTTACTTGGCATTACAGGGAGCATAAAACGTGAAAAGGGGGACCACATTTTGCATCTGGGAAATTTTCAGAGTTGGTAAAGGTAGTAATTCTAGGAGTTGGTTGCTAAACTTTTCATTCAGTCCTCTGAATAAAAAACTTCTCTATTATTTGTCACTGTTGGGCATTTTACTGCTTATCAGCATTTTCTCTCAGTCTCTAGAGAAATGAAGTAAAAAGGACAAAAACTTGACCACTGTATAGAACAGAGCAGGAAGATTACAAAAATAGTGACCAGGACACAGCAAAATCTGACTAAAATTTGTCTTGAAGAATTCTGGCAACTTATTTTCTCCAAGTTATCACTGTTCCCAATTTCTACAAAGAATTTTGAGTTACCTAAATAAAAAGGAAGATCAAAACCAAATCACTGCAAGTTTCAAATGTATTATATCAAATCAGATCAATGTAGTAATTCCGAGAGGAGAAAACTCAAAGCAAGACACAGATGAAAAGAGAATGCTTGCCAGGAGTATAGAGGGGTCAGGGAACAGGCTGGGATTGTCAGCCACATACAGAAAAAATAGATGTCATACACAGATTCAGTAGTCATGGTGTTATTTCCCATCAACTGCAGGCTTATCTGGTGAATGAAGTGGAGACAAGCTCAGATCCAGTTACCAATTTCTACATTTTTCATAATTATATCAACAGTTCGTTGTGTCAGAATCCTCAAAAGCAGAATTATCTTAACTATTGAGGTTCTTCAAAAACATATTTTATAAGATCCACAGTATTTCCTTTTTTCAAATATGTTGAATTATACATATGTTAATATTATACAGATACAATTTAAATAATTAGATGTAATCTCATGTAGATGTGTGCGCTGATAGATTTTATTCTTTGAGTTCCTGTAGTCAAATGTCTGATGGCTAGAATGAATATAGCAACAAAAGATTGTTAATTGTCTAACTCTGCACACTCTGTGTTCTTCACGAACAATAGTTTATCTCGATCCAGTTTGCATGTAAGATTTAAAATGAATTTGGATATCATGGTGTCTTGCGAGTCAGTCATTTAAAATGATAATGACATCATTATTTTTTGTAAATGTTTAAAATGAAGTAATTTATATAAAATTTTACATAAATTATTTGGATTTTTCTTTTTGTTTATTTGCACTAATCTTACGGTTACAGGTTATAGAAATCGACAGAATATAGAAGTTGACAATTTTATTGTGATCATTGATTAATGTAATTTGCTTTATTTTTAAAAAACATTGTACTATCTATAAACATTATATTCCAAACACAGATTTTTCCTTCATGTTAGCAATATTTGAAGAAATATATATTTACAGACAATTTTGTTACTAGAAGCTAGTATAGTTATGTGACATTCTTCACTAATTTCCAGATAATTTTAGTGAAAAAGTTTTGAAAAGTTATTGAAAAGAGTAATGACAGCCTCCTGGTCAGTCTGTCTATAATCACATTTGAATAATTGTTTTTACAAACTCTGCAGATCAAAATCTTACAAAGAATTCAGGCAGATTCTTATTTAGTAAGTCCAGTCTAGAGGACTGTGCTGGAGCCATGGATTGGTTGCTGCTTGCATTAGGGGTATACTTAAATATTTTGACTATCACTCCTGTCCCCAGGAATATTTGTTAATCTTAAAGCAGAAAAGCTTGTCTCTATCTGTAAGATGAAGAGAAACATGCATTTTGAGTGCCCTCTTTGAGAAAAAGAATAAAAATTCTGAATATAAAATTAGGTATGAAAGCAAATACTTATTATGATAAAATAAATGTTTAAGAATCATGCATTTTAAAAAGTTGTCAAATACTACAAATATCACAGAAACCAGAAAAACAGCATAGTGTGTTTATTGATTAACTGCCTGACATACCACAGCCTGACTAGCTTTTGGTGCTGTATATTTAAAACTTCATTTCTCCTCTTCCAGCTACATGCATTGCCAGGTGTCGTAGGATATGTCATACTGCAGTGCAACCCCTGGCCTTCATCACAGTTGTTAGCGATAACACAGTCATTTCCACAAACTGTTGTTATTGTCACAATTGTGATGAAAGATTGATTTTGAGGAATACCCTGACTGTCCACCCACTCTCCCAGAGATATGACACAGCACTGATGAGATACTCCCCACACCTCACCAGGACAGGGCCACAGGTAAGGCTTGTATGTCCTCCCCCAAACACAGGCCATGGCTGAGGAGGAAAAAGGGGGAGTAGGGGAGAATCCTGAGAAAGTACATTTTAAGCCAGGAGTGACTAAAGTGCCTTGAACTGGCAAGAGGACAGTTTTGAACAGTAATGGAAAAAATAATTTGAAAGCTGGAGTAACAGAGAAAGAATATTCTGAGATGGTATTCCCTGAGACTTCCCCCTTATGATTAGTGAATTCACTACTTATCCTTGAACTTTTGTGTTTGCACATTGGTATTTTTATTCTGTTGGAAAAATTCTGAGAGATAGTTTGCAAAAGCTGTTGACTTCAATACATATTTCTTTTATTCAAACATCCATTTAATCGTTTATTTATTTAGAGTTCGAGTTTCACTCTGTTGCCCAGGTTGGAGGGCAGTGGCACGATGACAGCTCACTGCAGCCTTGACCTCCTAGGCTCAGGTCATCCTCCAGCCTCAGCCTCTTGAGTAGCTGGGACTATAGGTGCACACAACCATGCTGGGCAAATTTTTTGATTTTTTTTGCATAGATGAAGTTTCACTATGTCGCCCAGGCTGGTCTCAAACTCCTGTGTTCAAGCAATCCTCCTGCCTATTCCTCCAAAAGTGCTGAGATTACAGGTGTGAGCCACCATGCCTGGCACAGTGCTGAGATTACAGGTGTGAGCCACCATGCCTGGCACTTGTCCCCATTTTATAATGAGGACACTGTGGCCAGACAGGTTAAATAACTTACCTAAGACAGGAAGTGACTGAACTTGGATATGAACTCAGTCTCCAGAGTCTAATGCTCCTTACTTCTATCCTGATGTGCTGGCAGATGTTTGCTATCAGCTCTGAAAAAAATCCCTGATTTGTCACACTTACCAATATTTCTGGTGTAAATGCTCCCACCACATATTGCAAAAACAACCTTCCGATTCCTTGTGGGAGCTAGAGTGGGTCATTCTTGCTGTACCACAAAGCAAGGAGGTGGCTGGTGCTTAAGATATCTATTAGTAAAGATAGATTTTTTAAGAAAAAGATCAACTGGAGCTGTCCCAAGCAGAAATTGGGGTTTATTAGAAAGATACAGTTTCAGAAGGAAGGCCAGGAGACAGCAGGGCTTTGGGAGGGCTAAGAATGAGGAACAGATGTTCAGTGGGCCTCAATGGGCCTCTGAATCTTTGTCTGCTGTAGGTCAGTGGTCTCTGCATCTTTGGCCCACAGAGCAGATCATTGCCACCCATTGTGCCTGAGTTTCCTCACTGAGGTTCCTGCCACCAGCAAAGACCAAGTTTCTCTCTGATTAGCTCTGTAGGTCAAGGTCAGGCCCCAGTTCAGCCACATATGGCCATGTGAGTTTAGTGAGTCTGTTTGCCTTTGTTCATGATCATATTGGAGATGTCAATCTAGACTAGGTTCAGCCTCTGCCATCTCTAAAATTTGGTTACACTTCAAACCCATCGTCATATGTGGTCTTCTGGGTTCCTCGTGTCTGGGCCTTGATAGTCTTTCTTATGTCATCCCGGTTGGTCTCCTCTTTGCTCATTCTGCCATTCTGGTTTTCTTGTTGGTCCTTGAACATTACATGCTCATTTTCTCCTCAGGATCTTTGCCCCTGTTCTTTTAATGCTTGGAAAGTCCATTCCATAGGGTTTCTCATGGCTTACACGCTCCCTTCATCCATGTCTCTTCATTAGAGGGTCCCTCTCAGAGCATCTTGCTTCAGTTCATTCCATCTTTGCCTATCCTCTTTCATGCTTTATTTTTCTCCATAATGCTTACAATTGCATGAAGTTGTATTATCATGTCTTTGACTATGTAATCATGCTCTCCCTGCTGGAATGGAACCCATGGGTGCAAGGACTTCATCTTATTTATGGCTGTATTCTCAGCATAGTACTTGGATATAGGAGACACCCAAAACCCATTCAATGAAAGTATGATTAAACAAATGAATAATGCATTGCAAACTTATTATGAAGTAATTATATATCTAAAAATAAACATCAACTATTGGCTTATTTTTCAGTGTGTTACTGTATATTCTATACTTCAATAAAATAGCATTTCTTTTAAAATGAGATGTGATTTAGATTTTTAATGGTCTGACCTTCCTTATCCTACCTCTTGGCGTACTTCCTCCCAAACCATCCCTACAGTATCCTAAATTAGTGAAGTTTAACAGTAATGTGTGGAAATAGGCCTTTTCTGTTTACCCAAGGCAGGAAATAGTTGATGTTAATTATAAGTTGATGACCAGCATGCTTCCTTGGTAAGAAAGGGAATGGCACAGAAAGCTGGTGTTCTGTTTTTTAAAGGCTCTATATAATCAGAAAACATCTGTTTACAAGGCTATTTCATGGATGACTCCTACAAAAGTCATCTTTAGTTAAATCCCAGTACAGTAACTCAGAATAATCATAGATGAGGAGAAACAGCCTTCTACCTGAGAAAAAAAATTGAAGAAAATATATTTCCAGAAGTATGCAAGAAAAAAAAGACATTTCTTTTTCTCATGCAAAATTCAAAGCAAGAGAAAATATTGTTTTCACAAGAGAAAGTAGGCGTTTGGTCATAGACAAGACATTTTTCTTTCCAAAGCTGGAGAGATTTTCAGCTGAAAAAAAATTGACAATGTTGCCTCCAGGCTGAATTTTATAGTTTTCACCAGCAACAGCTGTGTTTATGATGGCTGTATGTGGCCCTGAACAAATTCAAGGTTAACTATAGGATTGGTGTTCTCAGACAATTACTAACAAAATGAACATTTCTTTTACTATTTTGTGGAGCTCCAGGCCTAATGTTCTTAACTCCAAAAAATTACCCCAGAAGTTGTTTTTAAAGACAGTTGATATATTCTGGTAAAATAGAACGTTCATATTGCTGAAACTGTGACTTTAAATCTTAGCTGTGTGTTAGAGTCACCTGGAAGCTTAACAAACATCAATCTGGCCAGCATGGTGGCTCAAGCCTGTAATTCCATCACTTTGGGAGACCGATGTGAGGAGATTGCCTGAGCCCATGCGTTTGAGAACAGCCTGGGCAACTTGGCAAGACCTCATCTCTACAATAAAAGAAAATTAACTGGGCATGGTAACGCGCGCCTGTAATTCCTGCTACTCAGAAGACTGAGGCGGAAGGATTGCCTGAGCCCAGCAGGTTGACGCTGGGGTGGCTGTGGGCATGTCACTGCACTCCAACCTGGGTGACGGAGTGAGACTCCAACTCAAAAACAAACAAACAACAACAAAACAATGCGGGGGCCCACCCTGCGAGGGTCGTGGGATGTGTTGAAGGAGAGACAGATAGGCAACAACGATCATAAACCGGACACTTGTTTTTTGAACAGATGACAATTTAATGTTAGTTAATACAGAGCTTTTATATCATTTTTGAAGGGGCAAGACAAAGAAAACTCTTTTACATACATATTTTTAAAAAGTTACCAGCTAGTGGTCTTAATAATAAACAAACCAAGATTTTCATAGGCATTTAGACAACGTCTTATTTATAAAGCCAACAATGACACTCTCAGTCTAATGTCCCAAATTACAAATGTTTTAAGAAAGTTTTTTTAAGTGTATATTTTTTTATGTGTCAGGAATATTTTTATCTTAGGCTCTTATGTTCTTTAGAGTCCTGTGATTGTCTCTCTTGTCCAGATGTCCTCATTATTTTTTTCTTATTTTGCAGTGTTTGTTTTTAAAGAGAACTCAAAAGAAGCTTTTAGTAATGCTTTTCAGGCCCCTCAAGGTTACTTTTTGTTTTAGTTGATCTATCATAAAAGTGTCTGATTATTATATTTTAAGTTCAGTGAAAACCTACTCTATAAATGTTAACTTAGAGTTTTAACTATAGAATTAAGTAGAAACCTTAATATTAATCTTTATCCTAAGTTAGTGAAAGCAGTGTTATAAATCACCTATATAACTCCTAGATAAGTGTTAGAACTTATAATGAATTTATAATAAACTTATTATAAACTTGTGCTTGTAAAAACTCTTATGTCTAAATACTAAATTACACAATTATAAATCAAATAAGGAGTGAATATACTTATATCATTTATTATTTGAGTAATATCTCGTAACTTATAACCAAGTGAAAGAAAGCATTCTTGATGTGTTTCAGAGTTTAACCCTTGCATATGTTAGAAAAGGCCAAGTGGCATAGTGGGAAAAATGGAAAAATAAACCATGATATTTCCAGGTTAGCTGTGATTTTTCGCATAAACATGCCATCTTCTTCTTTCATGACTGCACAGAATTTCTTCAGCTGTATCAACAGCAAAGATGGAAGACAGAAGGGCCTCAGCTGCCCGGGCTCGCTTTGCGGCCGGGGAGTCCTCAGCACACCTGGACTTTGTCATCAGGCGGGCCTCCAAGGCTGGCTCCCAACAACAACAAAAAAAAACCCATAAACCCAATGCCAGATCTCCATTCCAGGACAAACAAACCAAAAGGTGGGTCCCAGAAATTCTGATTGTTATTAGTCTTTTGATCATTCGACAGATGATTCTAACCTGTGGCCAGCACTGAGAACTGCTACACTTGAGCCCTTGCCACAGTGTGCAACCGAGTGCCCCCCTGGATGGGGCTTTCTGGTGGGGCTGCTCACCTCTGCTGCTCCTAGGCCAAAATGGGAGGACAGTCAGGTTTGCCTTTACTCTCTCATATGTCTTTCTCAGGTACTTTCATCCTCCCTTTGCTCACAGTTCAGTTATCAGTTAAGCTATTTTTCCCTCGCTCTTCCCAGTGTGCTATTACTCCTTACAAAAAAAAAAAAAAAATATGTGGAATGGCTTGTAATGCAGCTGGTGAGTTGGAAGTAAAATTGGAACAGGAGGAAAGAGTCCTTGGCTCCTGTCAGGACATTTTTGGTCTACTCCAAAGGCAAGTTTTGCTAGATGACTCTGGCAAGCTATTTAACTTCTCTGTGCCTCAGTCTTCTCATCTGTAAGGTGGGAATGACATTAATTCCCACAAAGTCATTGTGAACATTAAATATGTATAGTGTTTGAAGAGTGCCTGTCATACACATTAGCAGATATTACTACCATTATTATCCTTTAAAATCCTTGATCTTATAATTGGGTGAGGAAGAGTTCCACATGGAGCCAGCAACCAAACCCAAAGAGAGGAGCCATTAGGACTGATTTTCTTTTGAGGCTAACATATGCTGAGAGAGTTTAGAAAAGGTATTTTGAGCCATGGCATCCTCATTGGCATATGTGCATAGCTCTGGTATCCCAAGGCGATGCTTAATCCATTTAGATGTATAAATACCAAGAGCTTTTGAAAAAAGTCCCTTTCTTTACTGTATAATCAGCTCTGTCTATCTGAGACTCTTGGGAATTGATGGAAATGAGCTGGAGAGAAACACGTGCCCCTCTAATGGACTAGTTAATGCAACACATACATTAGTTAATTCAGCAAACATTTAATGATAAACTCTGTACCAGTTGTTATGCTAGGTAGTGGGGATACCACAGGGAGAAGATGTGGTTTGTGCCTTCATGTAGTTCACAGTCCAGTGAGCTTATAGAAGGGGGTTTCATGAAACTGGATTCATTTCATGAAGAACTTTTGGTTCCCCTGTCTCCAATGTTGGGAGTTGTTCACCCCACTTTGTCTTCAGCCTTTCAGGTAGACCATAATATGTGAGGATTTGTTTATACTCTCAAGCATCTTACTTTTCAAGAAGGCTAGCTGGCAAAATAATTTATGTGATCCTTTTTGGAAAATAATACTTCTTACCTACCACAGAAACAGTGAGAAGATGAGGCCAGTTATGGTAGCTCATGCTTGTAATCCCAGCACTTTGGAGTGCTGAGGCAGGAGGATAGCTTGGGGTCAGGAGTTTAAGACCAGTTTGGGCAGCATAGCAAGACCCCCATCTCTATTAAAAAGCAAAGAAGCCAGGCTCCATGGCTCAGCCTGTAATCTCAGTACTTTGGGAGGCTGAGGTGAATGAATTGTCTGTGCCCGCAGGTTCGAGACTAACCCAGGCAACTTGGTGAGACCTCTACACTAAATTAAAAAATATTTGTTGGACATGATAGTGCATGCCTGTAGTTCTAGCTACTTGGAAGGTTGAAGTGGAAGGATTGCCAGAGTCCAACAAGTCGATGCTGGGGTGGCTGTGAGTATGCCACTGCACTCCAGTCTGGGTGACAGAGTGAGACTCCAACTCAAAAAACAAAAAACAAAAAAACAAAGAAGAAAAAGTAAGATGAGGTCTCACAAAGGCCTGGGGATAGCTATACCTAGGCCTAATAGCTTTCTGTCCTTGGAAGAAGCATGAATGGTTATCCCTTGATATCTTAGGCTTTTTATCTTCTTAGTGACTGATGTGAATGTACTGAATGTCAAGTTCAAGTGGTGTACTCTTCTTGGAACTTTCTCAGAGTAGGCTTAAAAGAGTGTTTTTGTTTTTCTTTGTTTTAAAGTTTCACTAAAGTTTTGGAAGCCTCTGGATTGCTTAAAAGTAGCTGAATTTTACACAAAAGTCGTTCTTAAAATTGCCTAAAAAGCTAATTCATATAAATGCAATAACTTTTGGACTGAATATTTCTAAGATTCTTTTATGTTTTAAAGAGTTCTAAAATCTGTATCATAATCTAAGAGGACTTAATTTTGATCTTTAATTCACAGCAGTCTTCCACACTTGACATTATTCCACCTCTCTCCTGTAGTCTCTCTGTTATGGCTAACTCACAAGAAAGTGACCTAAATTAGCTTAGTGTCTAATATAGCATTACTGTGACTTTTCTTTAAAAACCCACTTTTCTCTTTGGGAGGCTGAGGTGAGTGGATTGCCTGAGCCCGCGGGTTCAAGACCTGCCTGGGCAGGCGAGACCTCATCTCTACAATAAACCAAAAAATCAGCCGGGCGTGGTAGCACGTGCCTGTAATTCCAGCTACTCAGAAGGCTGAGGCAGAAGGATCGCCGGAGCCCAGCAGATTGAGGCTGCGGTGGCCGGGAGCGGCCACTGCACTCCAGTCTGGGCGACAGAGTGAGACTCCAACTCAAAAACAACAACAACAAAAACCAACACCCCCCCACTTTTCTTTGTGCCAAGTCTACTCTGTCATCTTTGTCTTTTGTAATCTAATTTGCTTTTCAAAAACATAGAGTGGTGGCAAGTCTCAAAGCTGTACCTCTGTGGTCCACACTTTGGCATTCATGCCCTTGTGTATTTTCTGTCTGCATTGACCACAAGCGGGCCTATGACTTACATTAACCAATAAAACATGGTGGAAATAATACTGAGCCAGTTCGATGACTGGCCTTTAAGAAGACTAGCAGCTTCTGTTTCCTCCTCTTAGGATGTTTGCTTTTGGGATCCTTTGACCAATGCAAAAGAAAATTTACTGACCTGCTGCAGAGATCACATGAAGAGGCTCTGAGACAGAGGGACACGGTCCACCTGTCTCTGTGTCCTACTTAAACCTCAGGATTGACTGCAGTCTTAGCTGCCATCTGATTTCAACATCATGAAAGAGTTCAAAAGAGACCAGAAGAACCACCTTGCTGAGCTCAGCAACCCTCAGAAACATGAGATAATAAAAATAGTTGTTGTTGAAGACCCTAAGTTTTGAGGCAGTTAGTTATACAGCAGTGGTTAACAGCATATATGACAAACTTGTTAGCCATAAGACTCCAAGTGATATCATTTTTTTTACCAATGTGATTTGCTTTCCTCAAAATAATACATATATTAACTTGAAGATTTTGACAGAAAAGCAAACTTTTAATGCACTCATTATATGGGTTAGTGAATAGCATTTTTATTCTCCATCAAAAAACTCATCGAAAAGCAGGGTTCTCTCTGTCCTGGTCCTCACCAGTCCTCGCGGTTTCTTTTCATCTTTCCCTAACTCATCTGAGTCAGAGCTAGAGCTGTCCCAGAAACATTGTCTCCAGGCCTCTTTTGCATGGAGCCATGTTTCTATTTTGCCAGTTTTCCGGGAACAGTAGTCATTCACTGCTTGATGCTCCAAAAAGTCTGTGTTCTGTGAATTGCCTACAAAAAAATTAAAAGTTTATTTAACTTAATTGTTCCCTTAGCAATGATTTAATTGTTTATTAAGTGTCTATGTTTTTCTGGACACAAAATAATTCCAAGTTATATGTATAATTATATATATATATAATTCCAACTGGTGCCTCTGTAAGCATTAAAAAATTTTTAGTTGTTATTTTTTAAAAAATTTAAATCTTCAGAAAGTCAAAATCATATGATACACTATAATCATCTCAATCCATTAACAATATTTTGCCACTATATATATAGTATATGTATATTGTATATTGTCACTACACACACACACACACACACACACACACACACACACGCGTGCGCGCATGTGCATGCTTTTCAGCTGAACCATTTGAGAATTAGTTATAGAGTCACTTCCTCCCTAAACATATCACCACAAATCTCTTAGGACAAGGACATTTTCTTTATATAACTACAATTATTACACTTAGGAAATTTAACATTGACATAACACTATTTTTAAATATATGCTCCATATTCAAATATTCATGATTATCCCAGTAATGCCCTTTATAACTTTTTTTTTTTTTGAGTTAGAGTCTCACTTCATCACCCAGGCGGGAGTACAGTGGCACAATCACAGAGACTGCAACGTCGACCTGCTGGGCTCCTGTGATCCTTCCACCCCAGCCTTCCAAGTAGCCGGAACTACATGCGAGGGCTACCACATCCAGCTAATTTTTTGATTTATTGTAGAGACCAGGTCTCACCAAGTTACCCGGGCTGATCTTGAACCTGCGGGCTCAGACAATCCACTCGCCTTGGCCTCCCAAAGTGCTGGGATTGCAGGCTGAATATAGTTGTTTTTTGTTTGCTTGTTCAAGTTTTATTTTTTAGGTCTGGGGTCCAATCTAGGATCATGCATTACATTTTATTTTCTTGTCTTCATCTCATTTAATTCAAGAATTCTCCCTATTCTTTTCTTCTCCTACTTTTTCTCTCTCTCATTCTCTCTTCCCCTGTTCCCATTCCTTCCTCCTCCTCTTCTCCTCCTTCTCCTCCATCTTTGTTGTCTTCATTTTTCCTAACATTGGCATTTTAAAGACTCCAGGTTAACTGTTTTGCAGAAGGAACCTAAATTTGGGCTTGTCTGATTGTTTCTTTGTGATTAAATTAAGGTTAAACATTTGGGATGAGAATATTGCACAGGTGATGTCACTTGGCACTCTTTATCGAACAATTACTATGTGCTAAGCACATGATACACATATCTCGCCTTCACATCAACTCTGACTTCATATCAGAATAATCAATGCAGCATTTTGGAAACAGATGCCTGGACTTCCCTCCAGGACCATCATACTGGGTCCTCAGTGGATCAGGCATTCTATTTTACTTTATAATATTTTTCATTAGAAAAGACTTTACTTTTGGCATGGGATTTGATTGATGAGTGTATGTGTTTACTTTAGCTCTATATTTAAGTGGTACCCAGAGTTCTTTTAGAATGTACTTCAGAGAGCAACAGAGGCTTTGTTCCGGGAAGGCTGACTTTTAAGAAAACAAAATCTTCCCAACTACTTCTGAGCTAGGAAAATAATCCTAGGTCAAAGCCCAGAGCGCCTCTTCAGTTTGAATGAAGCAGCCATAATTTTTTCGTTGCCATCTTAATGATAATTATGTATTCAATCTTTTGGCATATTTTTAAAGTCCTCGATATCTGAAGTTGTATACTTTTATACAAGATTAAACATTTCTTTTTTTCTATGCATCATATTTTTAAACCACTTTATTGAACTATGATTGACATACAAAAGGCCATACATACTTAATGTGCACAGCTTGATGAACTGAAATCAAACATTTCCATGTGAGTATTCATGCCTTGTGATTTATTAAGTTTCTTTCTGCCTCAGTGACAGGCTACCCTGATCTCCCCTGGAATACTACTATAATTATTGTTCCCTGTTTAGACAGCACTGACAAATAAATACAGATTATGTATGTTGGCAGCCTTGATCTCCTAAGTTACAACAGACCTTTTTTTTTTTGAGAAACTGGACACCTCCACTCTGATGTCTGCCTGGCAATATGTCAGTCTCACTTTCTCTCTATCACAATCCTGCTTCTGCTCCTGGGTACCCTAGTTCAGCAAATGGTACTGCCTTTGCCCCATTGTCTGCCTAACTCCTCAAGAAAAACCCAGGAGTCCACCTGGTCTCTTACTGTCTCCATGCTCTCACATCTAACCCATCACCAGATCCTGCTAGCTCTGTTTCCTATATATCTTGTGTCCGGCTCCTCTTCCCATCCTCATCACCCTATTCTCCTGGTCTAAAAAGCACCTCGCGCTCACACTATTGCTGTGTGCTTACAACTTGTCTTCCTTCATCTTGTTTTCCTCTCCCAATCATTCTCCATAGTGTAGACACAGTGATATTTAAAAATATAAACCTGATTGTGATACTCTCACAATGGCTTCCCATTGATCTTAAGATAGAGCTAAAAATCCTCATTCGACATGACTTACAAGACTTTGTGTGATTTGGCCTGTGCCTATGTCTCCAGAACTACCTCCAGTTACTCTCTGAATCTCTCTTCTCCATCTGGTGTCTAGAATCCACTGTGCTCCTTCCCACTGGATTTTGCACATGCTGTCATTAATTAATTACTGTTTTGAACATTCCAGCAACCCTGGTCCTCAAACTCACATGTGCTCCTGTTCCCTTCTTCAAGCTACTTTGTGTCTCAGCTTAAATGTCACTTCCTCATGGAAACTTTACCTGTCTCCACAGATATTAGATCTTCCAGTTATACGCTTGTTGAGTTTTTTTGTTTTTTGGGGTTTTTTTTTTTTTTTTGAGTGAGAGTCTCACTCTGTTGCCCAGACTGGAGTACAGTGGCACAATCACAGCTCACCATAGCCTCAAACTCCAGGGCTGAAGAGATCCTCCTGCCCCAGATTACTGAGAAGCTGGGATGACAGGCATATGCCACCAATATGCTTAGAACATCTTGTTCCTTATATACTATGTAAACTCCACAAGCCAGGAACCATTTCACTCAATGACTGGCACCTGGAATGTGCCCAATAAGTATGTGCCAAATGAGTAAATGAATAAATATATGAACAAGTGAGTGATCAGAACATTTTGGGAAGTGGGAAGGATTTTAACCAGGATCTGGGAAAGGCTTCATTCACTGGGACTCAGGGGTGTCATCATCTCTACTCTGCAAATGAGCCAAGAACTACTAGAGGCATCACTCATACTGGGAATGGGGATTTTCTAGAATATCCAGGTGGGGGCAGAAGCTTTGAAACAGAAAGAGAATACTTGTTAGTGATGAGATCTAATGCAATATAACGACTGCTGAAGTCCCTCAACACTCTTGGTGTTATAATTCAAGTCTAAAGTTAGTGTGTGAGACAGAATTCACACATTCAGCTTTATCCTTGAAAATAGATCCTTTGTCACTCATAAAGTATTATATACATAGTTTTGTGTACACAGCATTAAAAATTGAGAACTTCTGAGCATTATGTTTTCTTACTACTTGTTATATACTATATATATATTTTTAAAATCTGTGTTTAATTCTCTGTGGTTTGTAGACTTAAAAAAAAAAGAAAAGAAAAACATAACCTTTAAAAACCTAAATGAGCTGGGCTCGGTGGCTCAGCCTGTAATCCCATGCCTTTGGGAGGCTGAGGTGAATGGATTGCCTGAGCCCGTGGGTTCGAGACCCGCCTGGGCAGCGAGACCTCATTTCTACAATAAATCAAAAAATCAGCCGGGCATGGTAGTGCATGCCTGTAATTCCAGCTACTTGGAAGGCTGAGGCGGAGGGATCGCTGAAGCCCAGCAGGTCGAGGCTGCGGTGGCTGGGAGAGGCCACTGCACTCCAGTCTGGGCGACAGAGTGAGACTCCAACTCAAAAAAAAAATCAAAAAACAAAAAACCTAAATGGACCTTCAAGAGAGTGGGGAGACAGCCCACAGAATAGGAAAATATATTTGCCAACTGTACATCTGACAAAGGCCTAACATCCATGACCTACAAGGAGCTCAAGTATGCTGAAAGGAATAAAAAAAACCAAAAACAAATAGCCCCATTACAAAGTGGGCAAAAGACATGAAGAGACACTTCTCAAAGGAAGATATATGTGCAGCCAACAGACACATGAAAAAGTTCTCAGCCTCAGTAATCATCAGAGAAATGCAAATCAAAACCACATTGAAATACCACCTAACCCCAGTAAGAATGACCATCATTAATAAAACAAACAACAGACGCTGGCGAGGATGTGGAGAAAAGGGAACACTTCTATGCTACTGGTGAGAATGCAAATTCTATTGAAAACAGTGTGGTGATTTCTAAAAGAATTAGAAATTGACCTTCTATATGACCCAGCAATCCCCCTACTGGGAATATATCTGGAGGAACTCAAATCATTCTACAAAAAAGATACTTGCACATGCATATTTATTGCAGCACTATTCACAATAGCAAAAACATGGAGTCAACCATATTGCCCATCAAAACTGGACTGTATAAAAAAATGTGGTACATATACATGATGGAATATTACACTGTCATAAAGAAGGACAAACATATGGACTTCACAGCAACTTGGATGGACTTAGAGCCTATCATCTTCAGTGATCTATCACAGACACAAAGAACTTAGTAACACACGTTCTCACTCATAAGTAGTCCCTGAACATTTACCATAATACAATAAGAAAAGGATAGTAGCAGGAGACTGTCAGGAATGGGGGTGGGGGTGTGGACACAACACCAATAAGGATACCTGATCTCAAACCAGTGAAGTAGGAACCAAAGGGAGGCCCAAACTTTACCTGTGTAATGACCACTTGTATACCTAATCTTGAATTGTACCCCACATCTTTAAAATAAATATATATATGTATTAAAAATAAGACCTATATGGGTTTTTGGGGAGAGAAGAAAGTAGGATACCAGTGGAAAAAGCATAGGAAATGATTTAGGTAGTACTATAAGGGTCATACAAAACTTGAAAAATGTTTGATGATTGTATATTTTATAAGATGTGTTTTAGAAAAATGTATCATTACTGTATGAAACCCAGAATTTCACAGTTATTTCATAGACAAAGCTATATCCAAAAAACAAGACAAAGCAAGATAATGTACAGAAAAATAGTGCAGGTGGCTAAATAAGACCAGAGTTGTGAAGGTGACATTCAAATGATGGGTTTAGAGCGATACTTCCCTGAAGCATAGGGCTGTTTTCTTGATAAGATATCAGTTCCACCCTTCTTAAGTTTTGTCCACATTACCTTACATCTGTGTAAGGTGCTTAACATTTTATATGAACTTTTACACAAATTGGGTTAAATTTTGCATAAGCCCTTCAGGGTAGACAATACTTGATTCTCATTTTACAGATTTGGAAACTGAGGTTCACAGAGGTTAAATAACTGGAATTTAGCTACATTCTTTCTGTATATAGAATAGAGCTATATAGAAAAATATATTTAGGCCAGGAGCTGTGGCTTGTGACTCCAGTCTGGGCGACAGAGTGAGACTCCAACTCAAAAAAAAAACCAAAAAACAAAAAACCTAAATGGACCTTCAAGAGAGTGGGGAGACAGCCCACAGAATAGGAAAATATATTTGCCAACTGTACATCTGACAAAGGCCTAACATCCATGACCTACAAGGAGCACTTTGGGAGGCCAAGGTGGGAAGATCGCTTTAGGCCAGGTGTTCAAGACCAGCCTGAGCAACATAGCCAGACTCCATCTCTGTAAAGAAGAACAATAATCAGCCAGGTATTGTGGCGAATGCCTGTAGTCCCAACTTCTTGGGGGACTGAGATGGTTACAGTGAGCTATGATCATGCCACTGCACTCCAGCCTGGGCAACAGAGAGAGACTCTGTTTCAAAAAAACAACAAAAATATATTTAATATTTGTTGAGAGGTTATTATGTGCCAGGCACTATTCGGGGAACAAGAAAAGGTTCCTGCTGTCATGGAGGTTACATTTAGTAAGTGCAAATGTTGGGATTCAGCGAAGGGTTTTTACTTCAATGGCATTGCTCTTTCCAGCCACTAATCCACATTACGGCTTCTGGAAATGGCAGTTCCACGTAACCACATAAAGATTCATAGCACCATACACCCCCAAAAAGATGCCCCCTTTGTGTTTCTTATATGTAATTACATAAGTCATATGATTATTTAAGTAATTTATTATAGAAATGTATGTAAAATATGTGTAAAGCATGGGTGATTTCCTTTAAAGAGGCAGCAGTAACCAAAGACTGACTTTTATCTCACAAGAGCACTAAAATGCTCATCTCATCTTTTAAAAGGGGAAGAAGAATGGGCAAATGTATCATGAAATAAGAGGAAACTGGCATAGAGGAGCCTTAATTACCAGACCCTGACCAGCAGAATGCTTGTGGAAGTATATGATCTTGGCTACACTCATAGGAGAAAGCAAAGTGAACCTACTTGTAAAAGATGGGAAGAAAGCAGAGAGGCTTTCTGGGAATAAGTAAAAAGGAGTCATTGCTAGAACATAAGCCAAGTGCAGAGGTGAAGTCTGTGGAGTCTGGAGTCAGGCACCCTGCGTGCACATCCTTCAGCAGTTTCACCTCTGACTGGCTGTGACCTTGAGCATGTGACTTGACCGCTCTGGATCTAGTCTCCTAACTTGTAAAAGAGAGGTAGTAATACCCTCACCTCATAGAGTTGATATGAAGATTAAATAATGCATTTAAAATGCTTAGAAGCACCTTATAAGTACTAGTTATGTCTATTATTATCCCACTGTCCTACATTTTTTTTTTAAGTTGGATTTTCACTCTGTCACACAGGTTAGAGTGCAGTGGCACACTCACGACTTACTGCAACCTCGACCTCCTGAGCTCAGGTGACCCTTCTGCTTCAGCTCCCCGGAGTAGCTAGGACTACAAACGTGCACCACAACGCCTGGCTAATTTTTTGATTTTATGTAGAGATGAGATTTTGCTATGTTGCCTAGACTGGTCTTGAACTGCTGAGCTCAAGCCATTCTCCTGCTTCAGTCTCCCAAAGTGCTGGGATTATAGGTGTGAACCACCATGCCTGGCCTGTCCTAAACTTTTACATGTACAGGACTGTACAGGAGAATTAAAGCATAAAATAGAATGGTACACTTTGCAGGCATTGTGATCTCTCCATCATCAAACACATTCCCAGTGATACTTGCCTTACTTTCCTTTCCAGCAATAACTTCAGTAATAGGCAAATGAGTATAATGCAGACATCTCATTCCATGAGATCCTAATGAACTGAAATTTCATTATAATGGGCAGAATTAGAATTTCCTCTCTATCTCATGTTAACAAAACATACATTTTTCTAGGCCCATTTTTTCATGTGTATGCACATCACACACACACACACACACACACACACACACACACACACACAGTCATTTTGAAATATTCTTGTAACATTGAAATGTTGAAAGAACTTGCAAAGGTTATCTAGTCCATCTGAATTTGGCCAATCTTCAAAATCACTAAGGGAACTTTAAAAAAATATATTATTTAAAAAGTTTTTTGATTTGGGGTCCACATATGTTTGTTACATGGACGTATGGTGTAGGGTGGGGATTGGATCTCAGGTGAACATTGTACTTTATGAATCCCGTGTCCCCTTTCTGCCTCCCTTTCTTTCGGTGTCCCCAGTGTTTATTTCCATGGTTGTAACCATTTAGCTACCACATATAAGTGAGAGCATGTGGTGTTTGGTTTTCAATTTCTGAGTCAGTTCACTTAGGATCCATCCATGTTGCTGCAAAGGACAGGATTTCATTATTTTTTATGACTGCATAATATTACATGGTATCTTTATACCACATTTTCTTTATCCAATCAATTGTTGGTGGGCACTTAGGCTGGCTCCATGATTTTATTATTGTGAATAGTGCTGCAATAAACAGAGGAGTATGGGTATATTTTTATATATTGATTTATTTTCTGTTGGGTAGATCCCTAGGAGTGGGGTTGCTGGATCAAATAATAATTCAATTTTTAGTTCTTTGAGAAATATTGTTTTTCACAGAGGTTGAACTAGTTTACAGACCCATCAACCATGGATGAGCAACTAAGGAAACTTTTAAAAAGTAAAATTCAGGCTGAGAGTGGTGGTTCATGCCTGTAGTCCCAGCACTTTGGGAAGCCGAGGTGAGAGGATTCTCTGAGCCCAGTAGTTATAGACCAGCATGGGCAACATGGCAATAAATAAAAAATTAGCCGGACATGGTGGTGCACGCCTGTAGTCTCAGCTGCATGGAAACCTGAGGCAGAGAGATCACCTGAGCCCAGCAGGTTGAGGCAGTGGTAACCATGATTGTGCCACTATACTCCAGCCTGAGTAACAGAGTGAGACTCTGATTCCAAAAAAAAAAAGTAAATTTTTTTTGCCCCCAACTTAGAGATTCTGATCTCAGGGAAGAAATTGGGACCCAGGACTAGGTATTTTTGAAAAACTCCCTGGAGTTTCCACTCATGGCTAGACTGTGCACCACCGATGCAGCCACAGCTCCCTGACTGGCACTTGAATTGGCTCCTGCCTGAGCCACTCCTTCTAGTCTCTACTCTCCTCACTCTGTCACTTCCTGGTAAACATGTGTACAGTGTCTGCCATCTGCTCTAACTCCTTTCAAAAGTCATAGAGTGCAGCCTTCCCTTGAAAAATTAGGTTGAGGAGTCACCACTCCTGCATTTGCAGACTTTCCCAAGGCTGTCCTTGACAGAGCTTGGAGTCCCTGGAGTCCTGATGAGGCAATGCAAGAGGGCAGGTCAAAAAGACCAGTCCTTGGATCCTGGCTTTGTCACACTTAGGCAAAGAGTAGCTCTTACCTTCTAGGTTGTGTGAGGATTAAATGAGATAATGCATATTAAGGTAGACCACCTTATGGTAAGCACTTGACAAACCTTAGCTTAAACAAAGTGCAGCAGCTCTAAAGGGCATCAGAAGAGGAGAGAAAAACCCCTTTCTCTGTGTGGCCAAGTCTCTTCTGGTCCCCTCCAGGTCTAGGACATCTTCCAAAGACTTCACCAATGTTGGTTTTTTTTTTTGGTCTGGTCTCAAGCAATGACTCCAAGTATCTAACTTTACCTAAGGCTCTTTTCTTGATTGTTTTGCCTATATTTTTAAAGGAATTTTTTTTTAATTTGTAAAAGTTGTTTATCAATGTGATTACAAAGCACATTTCATTCTGAGACTTGGGAGTTATAGGTTAAATAGATGCCCCAAGTAGATTTTCAATTATTCGGTCCTTTCTTATTTAATTAACTTATTGATTAAGCATCTTGTTTCTTTGAGCAGTGGTAGTGTCTCTTTCAGCAAGTGATTTTGCATTTCAAAAGCTCAAGACCTCCAGAGACATGGCCAGCTTTTCCACAGCTCTCTCAGGGGTCTGTCCTGCTGATGTGGGAATCTGGTTCACAGCAGAGCAGTCTATGTGTGGGAACAATATTGTGCATTGGCAACTGTAGGCTTGCCCTGGGGGAATATGACCAGGGAAAACTTAATGGGACTCTAATTCCTGGGGCAACATAGCATAGAGGTTGTGGACATGGATGTTTGTCGAAAAGTACAGAGCAATCTGAGAGCGCAGAATACGTTGGCCTGGCTGGGGCATGGGGACTGGGCATGAGAGTGGTAGGAGATGAAGCTAGGAAGGTGAGTAGCAGTTAGATCCTGAAAGGCTTAGAGTCCCAAGTTGAGGTGTTTATTTTATTTTATTTCTGAGTCGGGTGTAGGAGTAGGTTGCCCAGGCTGGTCTGGAACTCCTGGGCTCAAGGGAACCTTCCACTTCAGCCTTCCAAATCACTTGGATTACAGGTGTGAAGCACTGTGTCCAGCTTCATACTATGGAGTTTAGACTTTGTCTTCAGGCTGATGGAGAATCACTGAGGTTTTTAGCTTTTTTTTTTTTTAAGCAGGAGGGTAACATGGCCATATTTGCATTTTATAAGATCACTCTGATATTAGCAATGCTTCTAGAACTTCAGTGTTCATAGATATCATGATAACATGCAGGTCCTGATTTAGTAGGCCTGGGGTATGACCTCAAAGCGTGTTTATTTATTTATTTATTTATTTGAGTCAGAGTTTCACTCAAGTGGCCCAGGCTGGAGTGCAGTGGCACGGTCACAACTTACCACAGCCATGACCTCCTGGGCTCAGGTGATCCTTCTGCTTTAGCCTCCGAGTAGCTAGGACTATGGGTTCATGCCACCAGGCCTGGCTAATTTTTAAATTTTTTTTGGTAGAGATGAGGTCTCGCTATGTTGCCCAGGCTGGTGTTAAACTCACTATCTCAGGCAAGCCTCCCGCCTTGACTGCCCAAAGTGCTAGGATTACAGGCATGTGCCACCATGCCTGGCCAAAGCCTGCATTTCTAATAAACTACCAGGTGATGCTGATGCTGCTGACCTGTGGGTAATACTTTGATTATCAAGTAAAGTAGCATTAGGAGTCACTTAAATTTAAATGTTTCTTGAACTTTAGGGGCATCAGAATCATCAGGAAGGATGGTTAAACCCAAGTTATTGGGCCTGGCCCCTACAGTTTCTGATTCAGTTGCTCTGACTGGGACTCTAACAAGTTCTTGTGTGATGCTGGTGACCTGGGAACCCCACAGAGAGCTAATGAAGTGGAGGGTTGATGGATGGAGAGTAAGACGTAAGGAGAGGAGCCCGTCAGGAGGCGGTAACTGGAGCCCTGGTGCAACAGGTTGAGGGCTAGGTCTAAGGCAAATACTACTGGGAATGGAAGGGAAAGGGCAGATCACACCACTAAGTGATGCCAACAGGACTTGATGACATTAGCTGCAGGGATAGGGAGAAGAAGTGCTGAAGAGGCCTTGTCTCTGGCCTGAGATACGCAGTGCACACAGGCCTTTCCCACCAAGACAATAGATACAGCAGGAGGAGTAAACTTGGCATAGTCAAAGATGCTGGATTCACTTTAGCCATTAGGAATGTGCCAAAGGGGATTGATCTGTGGGGGAAAGTGGGCAGTAGGGGAGAGGATTGTCTGCATAGGCACCAGCCTGACTGGTGCACATTTGCCGTGTAATTGCAGACAACTTAACATATCTCCATGTGCTTCATTCTCCCTGACCACAGGATCAGGCTCTTTTGCCTTTTCTCCTTCCAGGGATGGGACAAGGATTGCAATGACGCATGTAAAGCTTATTAAGTCCATAAAAAAGGAGACATTTTATTATTGAACTTAAGCCTCTGTCTTTTCCTCCCAAAATGACACGACAACATGCTCACTGTATTCTGGACAGTAAACTCTCAGCATGGACCCAAGGCTGTTTTCTGTCTTCTCATCACACTCCCGCCCACCCTGGGAGATCATTTGATGTTTTAAAAACACTTGAAATATTTCATTAAAAAAATAACATGACTCACCTGGACCTTTGCTCAAGGTTTCATCAGGCAATATGGTTAGATGGTCATGGTCATCATTCCTTGGGATGCTTGGAAGGATTTTCTTGGCATTATGGTCCCTCAGGTTTTGCTTATGAATTCTTGCTTCCCTGTGAAGACTTTTCTTCAACTCCATTTGGGCCTGAAAAGAATCGGCTATAAATGATGAATGTTCTTCCCAAGCTACCTTCACCAGAATAGATCCACAGATCAGCCACTTTGCAAGTTGTATACTTATTTGTAGACATCTACAGTACCCTAACCAGAACATGGTTTTCCTTTTCCTATTAGAAAGCATGGAAACTTTCCTTATTCACAGGCTTATTAGGAGAAAGGTAAGTGTGACCATAGTCTCAAAAAGGAATGCCTCAATTTAGAAAAGGACCCTTACAAAAGTGTTTTTCTGTAGTCTAGCTGATATGTTTGCAGAGATCAGTACCTACAGGCTCATTTCTAGAGGGAGAATGTGGAATATGACAGTTACAGGACATTACTGGCAAAGGGGCTTGTTACAAGAGGTCTTCCTGGTAAGATAATTCTATGGCATAAATTATAGAGGCCTAGGCACAAAAATAAAGAATAATTCATCTCCTCCCCTTTTACTACGACAAGAAAAATGATCTAGCCCCATTTATCTATGTCTAGAATGTCATAGGAGCAACCTGTTTTTTTAAAAAAAGACTTAGCCTGGGCAACATAGCGAGACCTTGTCTCTTTAAAAAATAATCAGCCCGGCACAGTGGTGCATGCCCGTAGTTCCAGGCTATTCGGGGGTCTGAGGTGGGAAGATGACCTGAGCCCAGGAGGTTGAGTCTGCAGTGAGCCATGATCACGCCACTGCACACCATCCTGGGTGCCAGAGTGAGACCCCGACTCAAAAAAATAAAAATAAAATAAAATAAAATAGACATAAAAAAGAGGACTTGAGACACAGACACATTCTCAAGAGAATAGAGAGAAGACTCAACAAAGAAGTTAGAACTTCCTGATTCTTCCCAGCTTTGGTAGTTGGACCCTCAGTGCCAATGACTAAATGTAAAGACTGGATGTGTATGCTTGACTGTATTCATGCCAGGGCAGTGATGACATGGCATAAACTTGGTAAATATGCTCTTTTCTTCTTTCATATTTACCTCTTGTCTTTCACGGTTCATTTCCAGCATTTGCATCTTATGCAAATATTGTCTTTTCCCAGATGTATATGTTAGGATTGGCATTTTCTTTTCTAGCTCCTGCTGTGAAAGACAACACACCAATTAGTATGAAGTAATTTGTTACTGACTCTGAAGTCCACAACGTTAAATCCTTTTTGAAAAAGAGTGAGATCTTAATCAATCATAATCCATGGATATCTCTTGTGATGAAAGGTGGACCTTGGGTGTCCCTGACAAAACTCTTGTGTCGTGATCAGTGAATGAAGTGGCAATTTGCTGTGTGTATAATGTAGTCTTTAAGGTTCCTGTAGAGTTTTGTAACTTTTAAGTGGAAACATCTCACATTTCATTTTTGACAAGATATCACTTCCTCTGTCAATAGATGCTTATTGCTATCTCCCCAGAAATGTGCTCTGGTTTGATGAAACCTTCCTTTTTTCTCCCTGCCTCTTTCACCATTGACTGATTGGCTGGTTATGAAACGAGAGAGAAGCCACTGAATGGTTAAATGGAAACTATTTCCATAGAGTGTACCTCCATATGCCACTTTAAGTCCTGGAGAGTATTGCAGTTTAGGGAGGATTTGAAGTTGATTATTTGTGACTCTTATGATCTCCCCCCGCCCCCCGTTGCATCATAAACTCCAGTAGGACGCTGCAAATAGATAGTGAGGGAAACCAGAGCTGAATTTACCTTCATCTGTCACTTGCTATTGCCAGGAAAGGGGAGGGATGTATTCAGTGATACATTTGTGTTGCCCTGTGGACAGTGACTGCCAGTCGTTGTGAGCCTCAAGGAGTGGCCCAGCTCCACAGGTGCTGTCAGCACCACAGATGTGGCCTTGAGGATCTGACAGGACCTGGACATCTTTTACCAAGTCAGCCAGCTACACAGCAGCATCTAGCTAGCTCCAAAACAAATTAGGAGTGAGTGAAAAATGTTGAAAATCAGCTCCTACCTCACAGCTTTCGTTTCTATGTGAAAGGAGTTCTACTCAGAGAATGTTACAAGAACCCAACAGAGAAACAACACACAGAAATCCTTTCCCAGGATACCTGTGGGTAGAGTTGTGGTGAATAAGTCAGGAACAACTTATAGATAAGATTTCTCAGCTGGGAGTGGTGGCTCATGCCTGTAATCCCAAGCACTTTGGGAGGCTGAGGCAGGAGGATTGTCTGAGGCCATGAGTTCAAGACTAGCCCGGGCAACATAGTGAGACACTCTCTATTTAAAAAAAAAAAAAAAAGATTTTTCTGGCAAACTGGGAATGAAGAGAAAGTCTTAAACCAAGGGGAGGAATGAAAGAGAAGAGTCATGTTGGATTTTTCATAGCTTTGAAAACTTCTAGAATCACCTGTCTCCAAGTAAAATTCTCTCTCATCTACATTGCCCTGTTTTCAGCACAAAGCCGATAAAGGCCCAGAGATCATCCAAGAGCTAAGAGCATTGTCAGTTGGAGGCATAAGCAGGAGAGAATGAATAGCTTTGAAAAGTTCTAACTCTGAATGACTTAACAGTTTGATTTGTCTTTGAAATCTTCTAGGCAGGGAGTACATGAAGGGCCAGCTTACCCCACCCTTTGTAGCTGCTCCCAGGTAACCACCCCCTCGATTACTGCCTCACTCACCTTTGCTTTGTGCCTTGTCCTGGCTTCTCGCTGGCTCAGGAACCTTTCAGAAGTAATTACTTGTGGCAAGTCAATGGGTTCAAGCTTCTAGAAGTTCAACATTTAGAGCAGTCAGCATTTCTCATGCCATGAGATGATGAAACACAAAAGCCAGACATTAAACTATCTTAGCACTTTGCAAAACCAGCACTTATTCCTGAAAGCACAAAGGAAAGGAGACTCCAACAGTATTGCGATTACATCAGTGCAAAAGGCTTTCCTGTCTATCTAGCTTCTTTATTCTTCCGTTGCAATGTTGCCAGTGACTTATTGATTTAAATATTGGTCAGAGAGTTAAGAGAGAAAGAATCCTTTTCTGTCCACATCGAGGGACCACGTCCAAAGTTATCAAACAACCATGGTGATAGAATAACAGAGATAAAAGAGGCACCAGGAAGTTATTTTATTTTACTCTTTACCCAGCTGAATTATCCCAGTCCATAGGAAGTAATCTGTTTTTAAGATCTCTAGAGAAGTTCCATCAGCCTGCTCGTAATCACCACAGATGATTATAAAACACATTTAAAATGAAAGTGCGACCAAGCTCAGTGGCTCATGCCTGTAATACCAGCACTTTGGGAGGCTGAGGTGGGAGAATTGCTTGAGCCCGGTCATTCAAGACCAGCCTGGGCAACATAGCTAGACTCCATTTTTACACAAAAAATTAAAAAATTAGCCGGGTGTGATGGTGTGCACCCGTAGTCCCAGCTACTTCGTGAGGCAGAAGGATCACCTGAGATCAGGAGGTCAAGGCTGCAGCGATTCCTGTTTGCGCCACTGCACTCCAGTCTGGGTGACAGAATGAGACTCCGACTCAAATCAGTAAGTAAGTAAATAAATGAAAGTACAATTAAAACAAATTCTTAGGGATGTATTTTTCCATTGGGGCTTGGCTTTATTGGGGAGGATCATGTTGGGGTTTCAGTGGTCACTAAGACGGGGTAGCAATTCATGTCAGCAGGTCTACCTCTAGCCCTTCTTGCTTCAGAAGCTGAGCACTGAGAAGTGACCCAGTAGGCTTAGGAGGCAAAGGTTAGTCTCTTCATAGTGACATGCACTGAGGGACTTGGAGGTCCACAGAATATATTTGTTCCTTCAGTGAGTACTTACTGAATGACTGCTACATGCCAGGCATGGGAATGCAGTAGCCAACAAAAAAGGACATGGTCCCTCTTGGAGCTTACAGTCTATGGGCAAGAGATACACTTTTGCTTGTGGGATTATTTGACTGATAATTACAAACAGTGGTCGGGCTTTGAAGAAAAAGTCTACAGTATGAAAAAGTCATACTGAAGCAGAGTGAGCCTCTAATTCCATATGACTGGTGTCCTCATAAAAGGGGAAATTTGAACATATACACCCACAGACACCCAAAAGGCAGAGATTGGGGTGATGAAAAATCCAACCTTGGAAAGGGGATGTTATAGGTTGAATGTGTCCCCTCTTCCATATTTATATGTTAAATTCCTAACCCCAAGTACCTCATGATGTGACCTTATTTGGAAATAGGGTGACTGTAGATATGATTAGTCAAAATTAGTATGATTAGTCATACTAGAGTAGACTGAGCCCCTAATTCAATATGATAGTGTCCTCATAAAAAGGGGAAATTTGAACACACACACACACACACACACACACACACACACACACATACACACACACACACACACGCACGGAGAGCACCATGTCAATATGAAGGCATTGATTAGGGTGATAATTTTTCAAGCCAAGGAATACCAAAGATTGCCAGGAAACCATCCAAAGCTAGGAGAGTGACATGGAGCAGATTCTTCCTCACAGTCCCCAGAAGGAACCAAACAGCTTGATCTCAGACTTCCAGCCTCCAGAAGTGTGAGACAATACATTTCTGTTGTTTAAGCTACCCAGTTTGTGGTACTTTGTCACAGTAGCCTTAGACAACTAACACAGGAGAGAAAGGGCTTAGGAGGTAGTCCCAGAAAGTTTTCTGGGGAAGAATTTTTCAGGAGAAATGGGAAGGAAAGAAAACATGATCTGTTGAAGGAAGGAAAGAAAACATGATCTGTTGAAGAAATGGAAAGAAATCAGTTGCCTTCAGTTCAGAGTGAGGAAAAGAATGGCCCAGAATGAGACCGGGGAGGCTGGGGGTCACGTGTGTGGGTGTGGGGCCCAAGAGGCCATCCTAAAGATGCTGGTCTCAAAAGAGCAATGGGAAGTCACTGGCATGTATTAAACAAAGGAGTGACACGATTACATCTGTTTTTAAAAAGTCACTCTGGCAGCAGTGTGGAAACTAGAGAGGAGCAATTATGGATGTGAGGAGATCAGTTAAGAGGACCAAGATGATGGACTGGGGTTGAGGGAGTAAAATTGATGGGCTCTCCAAGTATTTAAACCTTACCAAACAAGATTCGTTCTGGCAAGTGAAGGCAAGTAGAGTCCCTAACTAGCACCCCACCCTAATACAGAGGGTGGATGGTGTTACTGTTCACTGAGATGGAGAATCCTAGAGCAGGACTCAGTTTGGGTGGGCTACAGAAGGAAGATACACATTTGGTTTTGAGCAGGTTGGGTTTGAGAAACCTTTGGGACATGCCAGTGTAGATGTTGTGTAGATGCTGAGTGTCAACTTTAGGCCGTTCTCCCTGGAGCAGGTCAGGTACAGGACCAGGGACCAGGAAATGGTTTCACAGGGCTAGTGGGAGACCTGTGTCACACTCAGAGGAAAGAGGTCTGTACTTGAGGTTTTGGGGAATCATCCCTGGGTAGAGCATGAGTGAAGCCAAGGTCACGGACAAGGTCAGGAGTGAGAAGAGCAGAGCCAAGGACAGCAGACAAAGTTGGGAGGTTGGTGGATGGGGATGAGTGGGCCAAGGAGACTGGGGAGTGATGGCTTGAGAAGTAGGAGGAAAACCAGGAGGCTGCCATGCTGCAGCCAACAGTGTGAGCACCACTCCTACCTTAGCCCAGCGAAGGCAAATGGTAATTTATTTAAACATTGTTTCTCATTTTGGTGTGATTTGATGCATTTTCAGGGAGTAGACTCGGAAGCCAGCTTGGCTTTCCAGGTGACCAGGCTCAAATGAGGGAGTGGAACTATGGGAAATAGATGCTGTGTGTCCAGCACTTGTAGTGGGGAGCATGACCTGGGCCTCCCGCTGTACCCTGTAGAACCATTTCTTGTTCCCTGGTTCTGGATCTGACCTGCTCCGGGGAGAGCAGTCAGCAGTCTTTTCTGTTGGAGCAGCCTAAAGTTGACCTGGCAAGGAAGAAAAGAAGGGCACAGAACATGGAGACAAGGAAAGGACACCAAGGGAGCAGAACTCATCTTCACATTAGATATGAGCCAGGTAATTTGTGGTGTGAAGTGGTACTCTGTCCCATTCTCACTTCAGATGAGGAAATAGGTCTTTTAACATAATATACTTGTAAGAAAAGATTGTTTGTTTCCCAGCTCTCAACTATGTAGGACATGAAGATACAAAGCAAATAGGACCTGCTGGTGCTGGAGGCAGCAGCTGATCAAGACAAAACATTGCAAGGAGTGGGAGGGAAAGGAGGGGGTAAAGCCAACTCTTGGGCTCAAGCGATCCTCTTGCCTCTGCCTCTTGAGGAGCTGGGAGTACAGGCACATCTGGATCCTGTGGAAGTAAGAGTCAGCAATAACTAAAGGGGGATTTCTGGAGGTGGAAGAGAACAATGGACTTTTTTTGTGACATCCGCTGGACAGAGGGAGTGTTCAGGATTTCGTTCTTTCTGATTTGGCCTATATTACTTTAAAGTCATTATTGCACATTATGCCCAGAGTTATCAGCATGTCATCTCACTCAATCTTCGTGTGGACCCTATGGAAGATAATGATTATTCATAATGACCTATCCAAGGTTGCACAGCTAGAAAGTGACATTTCCAGGATTCAAGTTCAAGTCTGTCCAGTTCCAAATCCTATGTTCTTTTCTCCACTATTTGTTGTCCAAAATGGTTTATCATCAGAATCTTCTGAAACTGGCCAGGTGTGTTGGCTCAAACCTATAATTCTAGTGCTTTGGCAGGCGGGAGGAGTGCTTGATCCCAGGAGTTTGAGATCAACCCGGGCAATATAGTGAGACTTCCATCTCTATAAAAATTCAAAAAGAAATAGCTGGGGTATGGTGGCATGTATCTGAATTCCTAGCTATTCAGGAGGCTGAGGTGGGAAGATCACTTGAGCCTAGGAGTATGAGGCTGCAGTGAGCTGTGATCGTGCCACTACACTACCACCTGGGTGACAGAATGAGACTCTATCTCTCTGAAAAAAGAAAGAGAGAAAAAATAAAATTAAAAAAGAAGATGGAATTAAGAAAAAATTCCTGGGTCATTGAGCCATTCACCGGAGACTGAGATTCAACACGTCTGGGTTATGTCCTTGGAATATATATTTTGCAAAACCCTCCTAGAATTCTGATGATTTCTTTGTAGGTTGGGGTCTATTGGCCTCCACAATTTCTCAAGCGAATAAAGGAGCACATCAAAATACACCACAGAGGACTTGTTTGTGAAGTATTGAATAATTTAGTCTGAAAAAGCCAAGATCTTTGAGCTATTTAAAATTATCTACTCTTAAATTCTTAGGCCAGGTTTTTGCTTTGATAGTATGAATATACAGTTAATCACAGACTTTAGTCCCTCCTCAGTCTTTTTATTTAAACATACAGTTCTGATAAGGGTTAACTGGTGATTATCTTCAAGAACTCTCTCGAGTCAGTGACTTCCTTTCTGGACTTTGCAAAGAACCTACAGAATCATGCTATAGTTCTTCACAGTAGCCATTAGATGGCAGCAACTAACATCGCAAATAGGATCACTCCGTTAAATCACTTGTGCTTGATCCGAGAAGCACTGCAGAAAAAATTGTGAAAATTGGCTTTACATAAATAAACCAGTCAAATGAAATTGCCTCAGAATTCTGGGTTTGTGTGCATGTCCCTTTTCTTGACCTGGGGAGTAAGAAGCTTCATTTCATCATCTTCAAAGAGAACACAATGGAAGAGTTACTGGAGATTTGGTAGAATGACAGTTTTTTGTTTTGTTTTGAATTATTTTCCTTCCTCCCTCCTCCCTCCTCTGCACTCCCTCCCTCTGTTTCTCCCTTCCAGGGAATATAGTTCTGTTGCCCAGGCCTGAGAGCAGTGGTGTGATTATAGCTCACTGCCTCCACAAACTCCTGAGCTCAAGCGATACTCGTGCCTCAGCCTCCTGAGAAGTTAGCACTACAGGCACACCTGACTCATTTTTATTTTTTGTATTTTTTTGTTATGTTGCTCAGGTTGGTCTCAAACTCCTGGCTGCAAGTGATTGCTCCATCTCTGTCTCCCAGTGCTGGGATTACAGGTGTGAGCCACCACTCCTGGCCCCGAATGACACTTTTTTTTTTCACTTCATAATATTAAAAAGGGTATTATTTGTCTAAAGACTTCTGGATTATTTAACTTCTTAAATCTCAAATAAAAACAAATGGCCAGCATAATTAGTTGAAGTGTCTGCCGGGAAACTCATGAATCAAGATTAAATCAACCATAGCCCATATGTCACTGAACTTGGAGATAAACATTAATCTGAGTTGGTTGTTTCTATTTAGTATAAGGAAGAGAAAGATGAGCCAGTGCACCTCAAAGAAAATGTAAAATTTGTCTGGCTTCATGACTTAAGAAGAATGTGTCTTTTAAGGATCTGAGAAGCAGACAAGGTATTCAGGACAGTCTTGGAGAAATTTTTGATGAAGGTATTGCAAAGAGTTCACATTTCAATAACATTTTTTGTAATGAAAATAAATAACATCTAGCAATGAAAAATAAAACATAAAACAAAAAAACTGTGGTCAAGATTTAATATAAGATAAACATCTCCACAGACTAGAAACAGAATAGAAATGCAAATATTTGGAGAACCTGCTCTATAAGGCATTTAGGGATCCTGAAGGCTTATCCAGAGTTATCTCAGTTGGTTAAAAGGAACCTAAAAAATACTTCAAATAAGATGGGAAGCTGGAGCCAGGCTCACAGCTTGAAATCAGGTGCTTCTTTTTTCCCCACTGCTCTACCCAATAAAAATGAGCAGCATCAAAATGCAAGCTAGATGATTTGTTTTTTAAGCATTATTAGAAGTTGAATATGTCTTTATAATAACAAATTTGACAGCTTAGATAAATGGATAATTTTCTAGAAAAATATAAATTAGCAGGAAGGAATAAGATATCCAACTCAACCAATAACCATAAAAGAAATTCAGTTAGTAGGAAAATTCCTCACTCCCCTCAGAAGTCCAGGTAGCCCCAAAATGGTTCCAAAGGCCTGTTTTACCAAATTTTGAGAAACAGATATCATCTGTGTTATATGACATGTTTTAGAGAATGGAGAGGTGGGGAAGGTAACCAAGACTAATATAACCTTGATAGCAAAGCTCAAAAATAAAATCACTATAAGAAAATTACAGACCCAATTATTAAAATAGATATAAAAGTCTTAGCAAATCGAATTCAGCAGTATATTTACATATGTATTTCACGAACAAGTAGGATTTATGCCAGGAATGCAAGCATGGTTCAACATAATAAAATCCATTAGTGTAATACATTGTCTCACCTAGTTAAAAAGAAAATCCATATGATTATTGTAACACTCAACCCTGAGAAAAACTCTTGGTACCTTTACTGAGAAATAAGGGGCATGTCCATAATTTAAAGAAATGGCATTGTGCCAGCTATCTTCCATTTTTTTCCTCCAGATCTCCTAGCCACATTTTCTCTACTCTGTCCTCTGCATTTAAGGACTATGAAGTTTCTCTTGCCTTTTTGCTTCCAGTTGGGTTTAGCCACTAATGAATCCTGGCAGCAGATCTGAGTGAGGAAGGACAGTGTGAGGTCAGGGTACTTGTTCCTTTGCCTCTTTCCCTGGAAGGTCATATTGAGATGGCTGCGTCCTTCAATTGTGAGCCACTGCTCCTCTCAAAAACTGCCTCCTCCACCCAACCCTCTCCTTCCATGTTCCCGAAATTTCTCCCTTTCCTGGTCCCTTGGTCTAGAGTTAGTTATCCTTCAGCTACCGCTAGCAGTTATTGCAGTATCTTCAGTGGTTTCCCTGATCCAAATCTCTGTTCATAGTGACTTGTAAAGAAAACTTCCTTGAATTACTGTAATTTGAATGTGCCATCTGTTTCCCTTTGGCACTCTGACTGGTACCAGGATCTACTAAAATCCTATTGTAAACACTTACTTAGTTTTAGAACCAGTCCCACTAATGTTGTAGATAAGATAAAGATGTCTGTTGTCACTACTTGTATTTAACATCGCAAGTGAAGTTCTAGTCAGTGCAAGAAAAAGAAGACAAGTACAAGAAACTAGATTTTAAAAGAAAGAGAAAAAAAACCTATTCACATTTATGGAAAATATTATCTACATAGAAAATCTGGAAGAATCTGTAGAAACTTAGAATTAGCAAGTAATTTCAATAATGTAAAATATACATTCAATATACATAAATCGATAGTTTTCTTATTCACCAATAAAGATGATTTGAAACATTACCTGGGATAAAAGGCCTTATTCAGAACAGGGAGAAAAAACCCTGTAAGGTATTCTGATGGCCAGTTTTGTGTGTCAGCTTGGCTGGGTTGCAGTCTCCAGTTATTTAAACACTAATCGAGGTGCTGGGAAATGATTTTAAAGATGTGATTAAGCCCCATACGTAATCTGAGTGGGCTTGATTCAACCAGTTGAAAGGTCTTAAGAGCAAAGCTGAGACTTCCTTAAAGAAGAAATTCTGCCAGTGGGCAGCAGCTTTAGCTGATTCCCTAGAGTCCCAATGCACCCTTCCTTTTTTTTTTTTTGAGTTGGAATCTCACTCTGTCACCCAGACTGGAGTGCAGTGGCCACTCCCGGCCACCACAGCCTCGACCTGCTGGGCTCCGGTGATCCTTCCGCCTCAGCCTTCCAAGTAGCTGGAACTACAGGCGTGCACTATCAAGCCCGGCTCATTTTTTGATTTATTGTAGAGATGAGGTCTTATCAAGTTGTCTAGGCGGGTCTCAAACCCATGAGCTCAGGCAATCCACTCACCTCGGCCTTTCAAGGCACGGGATTACAGGCTGAGCCACCGAGCCCGGCCCAATCCACCCTTCCTAAAGGCCTGACCTATGAATTTTGGATTTGCCTTTCCAACTTCCACCATTATGTAAGCCAATTCCTTGTCATAAGTCTTTAGATATATATATCTTCTCGTTCTGTTTCTCTGGTTGAATGCTAATTGATATAGATGTCTAGAAACAAATGTAAATAATATCATACAAGATCCCTGTGGAGAAAAATTATGAAACATTATTGAAAGATCTAAAAGAAAATTCAAGTAAATGGGGGATATATGCCATGTTCGTGGTTTAATAGACTCAATACTTTTTTTTTTTTTTTTTGAGTTGGAGTCTCACTGTGTTGCCCAGGCTGGAGTGCAGCTGCATGATCACAGCTCATTGCAGCCTTAACCTCCTGGGCTCAGGCAACCCTTCTGTCTCAGTTTCCCCAGTAGCTGGTACTACAGGTGTGTGCCACTGTGCTTGGCTATTTTTTTTTTAATCTTTCGGTTTTTTGGGTTTTTTTTGAGGTGGAGTCTCACTCTGTCGCCCAGGCTAGAGTATAGTGGCACACTCATGGCCACCCCAGCATCGACCTGCTGGGCTCCAGCAAACCTTCCGCCTCAGCCTTCCAAGTAGCCAGAACTACAGGTACGCGCTACCACAACTGGCTAATTTTTTTTTTTTTATTGTAAAGATGAGATCTCACCATGTTGCTCAGGCTGGTCTTGAACCCGCGGGCTCAGGCGATTCACTCGCCTTGGCCTCCCAAAGTGCTGGGATTACAGGCTGAACCACTGAGCCTGGCCTTTTTTGATTTTTAAAATAGGGACAAGGTCTTGCCATGTTGCCCAGGCTGGTCTGGAACTCCTGGGCTCAAGCAATTCTCCTGCCTTGGCTTTCCAAAGTGCTGGGATTATAGATGTGAGTCACTGTGCCTGGCTTACTCGATATTTTCTAATGCCAAAAACAACATAATGAAACCCTTCAGGTTAGAACCACCCTTCTTATGTCTCACCAGCAGATTATACTCACATTTCTCTCTTTATTCATTCATTTAATATTCAACACAGACTTATTGATTACCTACTATGTGACCAGGTACTGTTCTAGACACTACAGATACTAGTAAATACAAAAAAACAAAAAAACAAAAAAAACCCTGCCTCTGTGAAGATTATATTCTAATGTCAGACATAGGAGAGTTGTGAAGAAAATACACAGTATGTTAAATGGAAATTAGTGTTCTGAGGGGAAGAAAAAATAGTGAAGGGAAAGGGAAATAAAGACTGCTGGCATGAGGGTTGCAATTGTCCATAGATTGGTCAAGCAAAGCCTTATAGGAACAGTAAGATTTGAGCAAATCATTGGAAAAGAGGGTTTATCCAAGAAGATTCCTGGAGGCCATAGTATAACTAGGGGAAAACCTCCAACCTAGGGTAGACCTGACATGGTTGAATGAGAAGGTGATCAGGCCAGAGAGGACAGTGTTAATCAATTCTTCAACATGGGGGCAGGCACGTGTGTTTCCAAGTTTCCTGGTAGGGGCTCTCAGATCCTCTCAGCCCTAGGTTGGAGAACGTTAGTTCATGACTTGCTCTTTACTTGAGGAGTAGATGTTCAGGAAGCAAAGAGTGCCAAATATACAACTCAAATTATTTAGGATGCAGTTAGATTTGGTTTAATAATTAAAAATACTTTTAGTTTTCTTTGGCATAGATCAAGCTATTAATTAGCGTGTCATGTGGACCCAGCATGTATTATTCTCTCAAAAACCCATTTGTGGTGGAAAATGTGCTGAGCCCCATTTGTGAAGATAATTATAGTTGATATCTTCGGGAGTGTCTGCCAAGTTCTTAGTGATTTCCCTCTTCTCTGAGATCTGATTCCAGAATCTACAGGGGTGACGCCTCTGCCCACATAGCTACTGCCTGAGCATATCCTTTGGTCATAGCTTATTGGACCAGAGCTGAAGAACAAAGCTGAACCAATGAAATCTTTCCTTCCAGGAATTCAGAATTGGAGCCAAGAGGGTTAGGCCAATCTGTCCTTTTGACTGGAACTATAAGGTGTAGGTTCAGGGTGGCTATATTTCACAAGTGTTTCTGAGGAGCAGAGAAAGCTGAGTTTCAGGGCAAGAGAGCAAAGCAAATGCACAGAGAATCTCTAAGGGCAGACACTTAGAGAGTTCTTCTGTCTTTAAATTTTTTTTTTCATGTTGTTAATAGACTTTTTTTTAAAGAGCAGTTTTAGGTTCACAGCAAAATTGAGCAGAAGGTACAGGGTACCCAAATATCCCCTTCCCCCACCCACATATAGGCCCCTGCCCATCAGCATCCCCCCCACCCCTGGTATGGCGTGGTACATTTGTTACAATTGATAAATCTACATTGACACATGATTATCACCCAAAGTCCATAGATGACATTATGGTTCTCTTGGTGTTGTAGATTCTGTGGGTTTGGACAAATGTAACGACATGTATCCACCATTATAGTATCACACAGACTATTTTCACTGCCCTAAAAATTCTCTGTCCTCCATCTATTCATCCCTCCCTCCCCACTAACCTTTGGCAGGCACTGATCTTTCTTGCGATCTCCTTCATTTGTCTTTTTCCAGAATATCACATAGGTGGAATTATACAGTAGTATGTAGCCTTTTCAGATTCTGCCTTTCAAGTTTTAAAGCACAATTCTTCCCTGAAGTCCAAATGTCTCCCAGCTCTTGAGTTCAATAAAACATTTCTATGCCTTATAATTAATCATATTGGTTATTTTGGTTAGTCAATGGGATTTGCAATACAGTGATGTTACAGGTCTGCAGTAGTAGGGAGTGTACTTTTAATGTTTTTTTTTTTCTTCCAGTAGGGGTGATGGACCTCATTGTAATTCATTCATCTGTTCATTTATTCATTCATTCATTTCACTCACAAATTTTTTGTGGGGGTGCATATTCATGTTAGTACCTAAAGATGTAAGACTGAGTAAGACATAGTCTTTGCACTCAAATAATTCTTTTTTTTGTTTGGTTGTTTTTTGTTTTTTTTTTTTGAGTCTTCATTTTTAGGGTGGTTAGTTAGGATTAGGGGGAATAGTATTTTCCTCTAAAATACCAAAATTCTCTTTTTGAGCTTGATTGTTGAGAGAATCAAAACCTAACCTTATTTGTTTAGGGTTGATTTATTTTAAAAATATATTGTGAACGATAGAGTACACAAATATTTTTCACTCATTATAGTAATATCTTCTATTTGTGTTAATCAGCTTAGAGCCTTCACGGAAAAATCTATTAAGCACACTCCTTTGAAAGGAAACATTTGATTTAGGAATAAAACAAGTTTTAAAATTGTCTAGTTTAGCTGGAGGTCTTCAAAACTCTTAAATTATATATTAATGTATTACATTTATACTTTTTCTTTTAATTATAATTTTGAAGTTTCTAATATTTGACTGTGAACTTCTGCAGAACACAGGTAAATAAAAACCAACCGAAACAAATAATCCCAACAAATGAGCTTCGATATCCTTGGGATTGGTCAAGGCACGTGGATGAATTGTGTAGCAATTCCCTTTTTTCAACTGCCAGTGATAGATCTGGCTCACAAGAGAGCCCAAACCTTCCTTTAACTGATACTTATTTTCAAAGACCCACTCTGATCTTTTATCTTTTCCAGGGTGAGAATTCTTAGAATTTATAGCTGTCTAGAGGAAATTTATTAGGGTAGGTGCGTTTAAAGTCCTTGCTTTGCTGCCTTGGAATCCAGTGCCTCCAATTTCAGCAACCAGTTAACATCTAGAAAGACTAAAGATTGGGGACAGAAGGGTTTTGGAGATTACATACACTGAAGGTCAAGACCACAGACTTTGGAGATCTGGTTGGTATCTGGCTTCTGTGTGTCTTCAGGCAAGTTACTGACTCTCTGAACCACATGTATAAAATGAAGATAATACACCCTTTCTCACAGGGGGCTAGGAGCATTAAATGAATGGCAAAGATCAAGTTGTCTAGTATAGTATCTGACTTGTAGGGGGTAATTCAATAGTAGTGATGGTAGTTATTATTATTTATTACAAGTGATTTTCCCACAGTTGTCCAACTAATCAGTGGTAGATTCAGGTCCCTTGAATCCCATCATACCTATGCCCTTGCTACTATACTTGCTTCTTTTGGCTGTGGGTCTTAAAATCAAATAATCACTAAAGGAAACCCTGAAGTAGTCTAGTCTTTGCAATTGGCAGTATTCTCTTTAACAACATTCTCATCAACAGCTTGGTCGTTTTCAATATCCCTCTTTTATCATTATAGTTTAAAAAGGGGTGTTACCATTATATCCAAGAAATTCTTTATGAAGCCTTTTAAATTCATCTTACTTGAAGTCTTCGGGGTGGATGTCTTTTAATAATACTTGTTTCTCTCCTTTCCAGTGGGATGTCAAAATATGTGGGGCTGGATGCTTAAAGGATTGGGGGAGAAACAAGAATAAATCATTAAATACAATTCACCATTAAATTTGGCATCATAAATTAGTTATTAGACTTTTTTTTTTGAGTTGAGGGTCTCACTCTGTTGCCCAGACCAGTGACCCACCCTCCTCAGCTTCTGCAGTAGCTAGTACTACAGGCGTGCGCCACCATGCCTGGCAATTAAAAAATTTTTTTTCCAGAGTCGAGGTCTCACTGCATTGCCCAGGCTGTCTCAAACTCCTGGGCTCAAACGCTCCTGCCTTGGTCTCCCAAAGTGCTAGGATTACAGGCATGAGCCACCATGATTGTCCCCGCCCCCACTTTAAAAACAACAACAAAAGCAACAGGATCTTGCTCTATTGCCCAGACTGGAGTATACAGTGGCATGATTACAGCCCACTGTAACCTTGAACTCCTGGGCTCAAATGATTCTCCCATCTCAGCTTCCCAAATTGCTGGGATTACAAGCATGAGCCACCACACCTGGCCAGTTATAAGACTTTGTTAACTCAATTTTGCACATTTCCAGTTTTAATTTCTAACCTATAGGTTGAATGTAGGGATAAAACATGGAAAGCAGGGGCCCTACATGAATGCAAATGGTGCTATTTTAGCCTAGACCCAGGATTTAATTTCTGTTATCCTCATTTTTTGTTCAGGTTCATATTTAAAAGACCTACAAAATTAACAATGTATTGATTAAAAATGTTCCACAAATGGGATTTGGCCTAGAAATAAAAAATATAAAATCAGAAAAAACACAACTTTAAGAAATGAAAATACATTATTTTCTCAAATGAAATAGACAATGGTGAGGTGATTAGACAGAGAGAGATGATAAAGATGTGAAGCATAGATGTATAATAGGAGTTTGCAGTGCTTAAAATTGTATGATGACCATTAAATAGTCCCTCCAACTAGGGAAAGAAATTTCCACAAGTTGTTACTATAATACAACATGTCAGTATTATTTTCCAATGAAACAAGCCAGGGATACGTAGTCAAGTCTTTGTTAGGAAACAGGGGTTCAAAAGATTCATTATAGATTCTATCTATCTATCTATCTATCTATCTATCTATCTATCTATCTATCTATCTATCTATCTATCTATCTGAATCAGAGTCTCATTGTAGCCCAGGCTAGAGTGCAGTGGCACAGTCATGGCTTACTGCAGTCTTGACTTCCTGGGTTCAGGCAACTCTTCTGCCTCAGCCTTCCATATGGCTGAGACTATAGGAGTGAGCTATCACATCCAGCTAATTTTTTTTTTATAAGGATGAGTTCTTGCTATGTTGCCCAGGCTGGTCTTGAACTCCTGGGTTCAAGTGATCCTCCTACCAAGGCTTCCTAGTGCTGGGGTTACGGTTCTGGTCATGGATTTTGTTTTTTAGCTTGATTGTCCTGGGCTCTCAGGAGTGCTACTGTGACCAATGCTGCAGTGTCCTTACCTCTTAACAATTTGGATGCATTCTGATTTCTAAATTGTTCTGTAGACTATATTACAGTCCCATTTTGTATTTTGAATGGAAAAATCCTGAGTAAATATGTATCTCTATCCTTAAGACATTTGAATGACCACTTTATGGACTTCACTCTCTCTTTTAGTGGGATAGAAACTATGATCTTATTTTCTTTCTAAATATGACAACATATTGAGCAGGACAGAATCAACAACAACAAACATACCAGATTTTAAAATGTAAATATTTTCATCAATTTTTCTCCCAGAAGACTGACTACTGCTTATTTTTATATGATTTGAGTGTACCACCCTATTTTAAAATCAGATTCTCCCAAAATGGCATAGGCTGTGTCAGATCTTTATTTTTATTCCTGATTATAGGTGAAGAAAGCTGGTCAAGTAACTTGCCCAAGGTTATTTGGTATGTGGTGGAGCTGGGAGTAGAAGATGGGACTTTTGAAAATAGTAATCAGAATGGTCACCATCCCCCTGTAATTTATTTCTGATCTGGTTTTGTCATTTAAAAAATAAGCACATTTTCCAGTTGGGACTCTAAAGCACTAGAATCAGCTTTTGCCATTCCTTTAGTTACCAAAATCTTAAAACTGTGAATTGGGGATTTAGATAAAAAAAGAAATTTCTCGATGAAACTAGGAGGAAAATTTCCATCCATGTGCCTAAGAATTTGGAGAACATAAAAGTAGGCCCATATAGAACTAGTCAAAGGTTTTCAGTTCTATAGACAGTAGCCATGAACATTATTCCAGGCAAGATTTGCCAAGTACCAAAAGAGAAGGTAAGGTTTCTTTCTTTTTTTTTTTTGGCGGCGGGGGTGGAGTCTCACTCTATTGAACAGGCTGGAGTACAGTGGTACAGTCACGGCTGCCACAGCCTCACTCTGCTGGGCTCAGGTGATCCTTCCGCCTAAGCCTTCCAAGTAGCTGGGACTACAGGCATGTGCCTCGACACCCGGCTAATTTTTATTTATTTATTATAGAGATGAGGTCTTGCCATGCTGCCGAGGCTGGTCTCGAACCCTTGGATTCAGGCAGTCCTCTCACCTCAGCCTCCCAAAGTGCTGGGATTACAGGCATGAACCACTATGCCTGGCCAGGATATAAGTTTTCTGACCAAGTCGTCCAATAGGGGAACTTATTTGTGTTACTGTTCCAGGATGTAAAGAAAAGAGAACATGACATATGTATACGTTATAAACATATATCTCTCTTTCCAAGTTAGAATGTGTGTTTAATTATCATTGTAGTCATCGTAAAACATTTTATATGTCTTATACAATATCCCAGGTTAATTTATAGCCACTTCAGGCTCAGAGCTTCTAATAATAATGGGAAAGAATTTTCTTAGTTCTGCAGATGACCATGAAGAATATGGGGCTGGGAAGAAGGTGACTCATCCACTCATCTGTGCTGCAATAAATCAATTCTGTTTAGGATGGTTTCAAAATTCATGTTAGAATGAGTTCACTCCTGAAGTGCTGCTTTCAAAACCACACATCCAAACGCATTAAATTGTACTGGGGAGGGAGAATGATTTAGATTTAGAATCTAACTGAAGCATGATTGCTGTCATTTATCACATTCGTATGGATAAAATTTTAATGATTTGGCAAAACTAGGTATAAACATTGAAAGTACCACAAACTAAGCTGAAACAAAATGATTTTCTCATATGGAATAGTGAAAAGCCCTTTGTACATAGCTTACACACTCATTCTAATGTACCCAGAATACTTTCATTTAACAATCATTCAATCCCCATTGAAAGATATTCCTTTAAATTTCAGTAGAATTTAGAATTTTTCTGAGATTATAGAGACAGTCAGGTAAATCTATCAGTCGGACTCCTTGGTCCAGATATGCAAATGTCATACTGGATTCATGTTTACCTGCAGAATATCTTCCATACCGGGTTTCTTGTAGAGGTGGCAGCTGCCCTTCCAAAGCTTTATTCTGGTCCTGCAGTCTTGCTGAGGAATATGAACTCTTTTCTTCCAGATTCTGATAGAATGCAAAGTCCACAGGGCCAGTCGAGGGAGTTTCTTCCTCTTTGTTCTGCAAAGGTGCTACTTTGGTCACCCTAGGGTGAGACTTAGAGTGGCTCAGGCCCATTTCATGTGAAGGACATTCAGAGGAAAACCACAAGGAAAGTGGTTTTGGGGCCTTTAATGTAGCTTGTTTTCATCAAGGTGTTTCAGAAGTTTACCTGGGTGTTACAAAGCAGTCGTTTCCCTCACTACATACTTCTAGCTCTATTTCACCAGATACTAACCCCTCAGGTTACTTCCTGGGAGTCTGGTTTCCATGGAGACTTCCCTTCAACTTTTACTTTGCCATTTCAGACCCAAAGAATCTGGTTAAACATTGACTTGGTTATGCTACTTTCTGAAAAATTCTGTGGTAAGAATAAAAACCACTACTGATCATTAAACAGATATCTAACACCAGGAAGGCAATTAACAGAGAGATGTAGAGCAGAGGTTTAGAGAAGTCTTAAACTTGACGCTTTCACTGCAAATACTTTTGTAGGAACTAACAACTGAGAACAGCTAAGTCACCTCTGGCAGTAAGAGAATGCATGCTAATGGCTAAGACTTTGTTACTCTTTAACTTTAAATAATTTATCATCCAAATAGGAAGGAAAACAGCACAGTGGCTTAAAGCTCCACTTGATTTTCCTGTCAGTGACCTGAGTGGACTTTGAAGGGGTGAATATGTTACAGGAGGACAATATACATTTTTTCTTGGGGAGAGGGGACTGTTAGGGTTCGGATGGACAGGGTGAGAGTGGAGAGGCGCAGGGAGGTGTGCAGCACTGCCGGGGCTGGCAAGCCGGAGGTGCGCGCTGGCAACCCAGAGATCCGAGTAGATTGCAAAGAATTGTGACACACAGAAAGGTGAGACAAGAAAAGATTTATTTAAGAAAAGTTCACCCCCCACAGACAGGGAGTGGACCTACACTCTAGGTGAGTGTGGCGTCGTAGCCCCCAGAGTCCTGGCTTAAATTCTTTCTTTGATGATGTTGCACGTGACTGCTGTGACTTCCTTATCGACTACCTGTGGATGTCTTCGAGAACCTGTGACACAGAGACCCATTAATGTTCGCCCACATTATCATAGCCCCTAAAGAAGGGTGTGACAAGGATTCTAATGCTCCTGCACCTTCCCAAATGACATTCCTTAGAGCTAATGGAGGGTGCACCGCCCCTTATCTCCTAGGCATTCCCAGTGGGCAGCTTCAGGGGATCCTTGGCTTCCCTGTAGGTATTGCCCAATTTACTGGAAGATCGAATCCCCACCTGCTCCCCCTCTGAGTGGTCATAACTTTTGTAATTACAAGTTTCATGACTTTTACAATCCTTGACCAAAGGATGATGTCTCAGGCCTTGTAAATTCCCTTTACTCTAGGCAAGTTTGATTGCCACATGAGATACCTCTGATACCTGGAAGTCTGCTTCTGAAAAGACAAAGTCGGTAAAGTTAATTATACCTAAAGTGTGCATTTCTCCAAAAGCATAGCTTTTACTTTCTCATCATTGTGTCAGCGTTTAAGAACAAGAGGATAAACAGCTTCCCACTCTCGGTCTGTCCCTGAAAGGACAGACTTCTCAAAAAATGGTCTAAATAAACCTTGAGTTTTCAAAGATAGCCTATTTACTATATCTTTAAAAAATAAACAAAAAAAAAAAGACTGGAAGGAAATGGGCTGAAATGTTGAGTTGTGATTTTTTGAATAACGTAAATATAGTGATTTTTTATTTTATTCTTTATACTTTGAAATGGGACTTATTTTCTAGTTCTAATTGTTTATGACCACAAATTACATGTGTTTTCATCCCATCTTCATAGAGAAATTCAAAATAATTTATTTTTCATTATTGTACAGTCCATTTGCTAAGGAGCTAACATGGTGTTTGGAAAGTCTTGCTAGCCAATAGCATTATCTAAAATGATGCTAGAAATTGTTTAGATTTTTCCCATGTATTCCTTTTGCATTTTATACACATTTTTTTTCTGCAGCAGAGAGAATTGTAAGAAAGAACCATATGCTAACAGTATCTGTAAATAAAATTACCTCTTGTAACTAGAGACTAGTTTAATTATAAAGATAAAAATATTGAACAACATCTAGTCCTATTTATGTTTGGATACAATCCATTTCTAAGGGCAGGGAAATGTATTGCAAACTAACAAATGAACTAGAAATTATAGTGAAAACCTTCTGGACCTGGAACAGTGAGAAGAATTGTAGCTCTTATTTTTGCTTTATTATTTAATTTTCAGAGACTATGTTTGTGGACAACATATGCCTTGGTTGAGGAAATTGGTAGTTGTTGAAGAAATGATTTAAAAATGAAGGGGCATTTCTGTGTCTGTTTTTCTTTTCATTACTAGTAACTACCATGGTTTATGGCTCGTGCAAATTCCTCAGTTTCCTGATCTGTAAAATGGAGTTATTAATATAATACTTCACGAGGAATGAATCTATTGATTACATGTATAACTCTTAGAATAACACCTAGCATGTAGTAAGCTCACAGTAATCATTAGCTTGTATTCTCCTCCTGAGAAAGTATTGCTACAAGCTTACATGTACATAAGATAGTTCCTTTTTGCCCATGGGTCAAAAAAGAATCCTTTATAACAGACATATTCCTGTCCAAAGGAGTTTGAACCTAAGTATAGAAAAGACCACCGAGGAAAGTTGATAGGTCTATTTAACTGGGAAAACAACAGTGCCTAAGGATTATCATTTAAAAAATCTTCATATGCTGAAAGAATTTTATTAAAAATCATGGCAAAAATTTTAATTCCATTAAAGAGAAAAAAGAGAGTTTAAGTTTGCCTGCAGAGTTAGCTATAACAGCAGTCCTAAACCTTTTTGGTGTCAGGAGCCAGTTTCATGGAAGACAATTTTTCCAGGGGTAGGGGGGTGATTTGGGGATGACTCAAGTGCATTACGTTTCTTGTGCACTTTATTTCCATAATTGTTACATTGTAATATATAATGAAATAATTATATAACTCACCACAATGCAGAATTATGGGCATGTTGCTTATGTCCAGTCTACTATGAAATCTCATTTTGGTTGCTGTCATTGCAGACCCTGCTTCACAAAGGTAGGATGTTGGAAATGGAAGCAGGCTTTTCAGTGCTTCTGTGGCAATCTCAGGATATTCCACCTTGGCTTTACTCCAGAAGGTATGGAGATTTGAAGTGGCAAACATACTTTTAAGGCCACTGTCATTTGTGATCTCAAGCAGTTGATCTCCTTCTAGCACAAACAAAGTTGATTGATCTGGCTTATTCATAAATGGGTTGTGGATTCATTCCTTCCCAGTTTGTGGGTCTTTTGTGGTTGGGAAGTAATGCTCAAACTCTTTTGAAAGCTGAGATAGGTGATCATGTACCAGCTAGGAGAAAAAAGGCCCTCTCCTCAGTCTCCTTCAAAATCTCTGCTAATGTCTGAAACCTATAAAAAATCCCAAAGTTCACTCGTTGCCCCCATAATTCCCACTTATCTTTGATTGTAGCCACTTTATCTGCCAACTTGAACACAGTTGTTGTTCTCCCCTCAAATGACAGATTGAGTTCATTGAGCATGTTGAATATGTCATACAAGTAAGCAAGTTTTGTGACCCATTCTATGTCACTGAAATGTGCTGCCACTAGTGACTAATTTTCTAAAAGAAATCTCAGGAGTGGCTCTTATAACTAAAAAATTCTATCCAGTGATCTACCTGTAGAAAGCCATCTCACTTCTATGTGTAAGAGAAGACGTGTACTCTGTATCCATCTTCTCACAGAGCTGTATGAACAGACATGAGTTAAGGGCATGTGCTTTAATGTGATTAATAATTGTAATCACATCCTGCAAAGCATTATTAGGGTCTGGTGACATTTTTCGTCTGGCCAGCATTTCTCTATGGATTACACAGTGTGTCTACTCACATTCAGAAGCTTCCCCTTTGACCCGAGTAGTGAAACTAGAAAGCCGGCCGGTCATGGCAGCTGCTCTGTCCATGCATATACCTATACAAAATGATCAGTTCGGTTTTCTTGCTATGTAACCATTCAAAGATTTGAATAGTTCTGCAGCTGTGGTATTGGTTGGCAACAATATCTTCATGCACATCCTTCTGAAAAATAATCACACAAAAGCAAGCGTTGCTTTCTCATTGTCAACATTGATAGACTCATCAACCTGGATTGCATACCATGACTCATTAATCCTTTCTAACAATTGTGCCTCAATATCCTCTCTTATTTCATCAATTTGTCTAGTAATGGTGCTAGCCAAAAGAGGAACACATGCCACCTTTTGAACTGCAGCCTCTCCTAAAAGTTCACGACAAATGTTCTTAGCAGCAGGCGTGATCAACTCTTCACTAATAGTGAAAGTCTTAGCTTTTGCAATATGTTTAGCCATTAAGAACAATGTTCTCAGTACAGACACATTTGATGAAGTGATGGCCTTCAGTAATTGCTCCTGTTCTTCATTTTCACGTGGTTTTCTTTTGAAAAACTCAAAAGGCTAGTCTTTTAATGCAGGGTACTTGGACTCCATGTGGCGAAGCAGTTTTGAAGGTTTCATGGCTTTGCTGGTTAGTCAGTCACTACATATTATACAAAGCAGGCTTGGAGAATGTGAATCACCTGTTGCAATGAACCCATAATTTAAATAGGACTCTTGATATTTTCTTTTAAATGTAGCTTTCTTTTTGTTGGCAGTCTTAGAGTCTTCTGCTGTCTCATCATTGGTTCTTTCTCCTTTTTCAAAGCATTCCAGTGGCTTTTTAACCAAAACTGTGACTGAGACAAGTGTGCAGTGAGGGAAAGAGGTGTGGATGGAAGTGGTAAATAAAATAATGGGCCGGCCATGCACAGACTAAAATAAGTGTAAGTCGGATTCTGACTTAAAGCCTGCCACCAGATGCAGCTGTATAATTGAAGTATGTTAACTCACTTGCCACTCATTGATAAGAGTTTTGATATGAGTCTGCAAGCAATTGATTTATTATAGTCTCTGTGAAGTCAAACCTCACTGCTAATGTCAATCCCTAGTACTAGTATCTCTGCCTCAGCTCCACCTCAAATCATCAGGCATTAGATTCTCATAAGAAGCACACAACCTAGATCCCTCACATGCATAGTTCATGATAGGGTTCATGCTCCTATGAGAATCTAATGCCACTGCTAATCTGACAGAAGACAGAGCTCAGGTAGTAATGCAAGTGATGGGGAGTGGCTGTGAACACAGAAGTTTTGTTTGTTTGTCTGCTGCTCACCTCCTGCTGTGTGGTCCAGTTCCTAAAAAACCATGAACTTGTCTGTGGCCCAGAGGTTGGGGACCTCTGAGATATAAGATATAATTTCTAGGTCAGGAGTAGTGGCTCATGTCTGTAATTCCAGGACTTTGGGAGGCTGAGGTGGGAGGATCACTTGAAGCCAGGAATTTGAGACCTCATCTTTAATTTTAAAAATACAAAAGATATAGAATATAATTCCTTAACCGTTAGAATTGTAAAACATTACAAAATCCCCACTACTTACCAGCTCCCAGACTCTTTGTGCTGCTTTATAATAATCACTATCCAGTTGAATGACTATGAACATACATTATTGTGTGTAAAAATAATATAATATGCTGTTTTATTTGTAATAATCAGAATCATGACTATGAAATGAGAATATTAATTTATAAATATCTTAAAATGAAGCTCAGAAAGAATTAGCTAAACTTTTCTAAAACTGAAGTTAGTGTACAAAGAAAAATTTATTCAGACAAAAGGCATAGAGAAAAGAGGTGGTTGTGAGATCCCACAGGAGACAGGAGCAGGAACTAACTGCCAAATGTACTATTTCTGCAAGTAAGGAATCAAATCTCCCAGCCTGGAGCAGCAGTGTAGACAATGTGACCTTGAACTTCCCAAGGAATAGCCTGTAGGAGCTCAGAGTACTTGGACCTTTCTTTCTTCTTTTTTTTCTTTGAATTGGCATCTCACTCTGTTACCAGGCTGGAGTGCAATGGCATGATCACGGCTCACCACAGCGTCTAACTCCTGGACTTGAGCAATCCTGCCACCTCAACCTCCCAAGTAACTGGGACTACAGATGTGTGACACTATGCTTGGCTAATTTTTTTATGTTTTGTAGAGATGAGGTCTTGCATTTTAGTCTCTAACTCCTAGTCTCAAGCAATCTTCCCACCTCAGCCTCTCAAAGTGTTAGGATCACAGAAGTAAACCACCAGGTCCAGTACCTTTCTTGCTTTACACAGAAAATGCTTTCCTTTCAGACACTGCGTGAGCCAAGTAGGAAGGAGGAGGATGAAAGCTACAAAGCTGCTTTGAAAGTTGGAAACCTCAGCTTTTGTTCTTGATTCACCCCTAACTAGCCTTGGGGCAAACCCATCAAGCGATCTTGTTTAGTGAATTTAAATTCTGTAGAAACTCAATTTGCTTTCATAATAAGATAAGTGAATTTTTCTGCTCTCGAATTAAAGAGAAAGTTTTACATTTGAATGGTGGGAGCCAAGATCCAGGACTTCAAGTATGAGTTTGACAAGAGTTGGTTGCCTACTAAGTTTCCTTACAGGCTTATACAGAATATTCTATTCTAAATATTATAATATTTAATCAGAGCCAATAAGATGAGAAGAGATTTTCTTTCTATATGGAAACATTACCTACCTTTGACCATAAGATTGTGATATGGTATCTCCTGCCTTAGTTTTGATGGAGTTGGAGTCATCCACAATCTGCTTGCTCCTCACCTTGCTAAAATGGCTACCTAAAAATAAGGAGTATGTCTGGGGTGAAGAAAGATCTATTTTCTGCAGGTAACTCATCAAGCTACTGTGTGAAGCAAACAGGAAATCGTGACTGCAGTAGCACTATCTTCTAAGCAGCAATACAGAGAAAGCCGTATAAACATTTGATGACTGGGTATATTAATGAATAGTAAACCTTAACATCTAAACAACCTAATATTGGACAGATGAGTTTCTTTTTTTAATGGGCTATGGGTAATCTCATCTGGATGTTTTCCATGAAGCAGATGACAAAGGCTCAGGTAATATTCCTTAGGATCAGATGGTGAGCCAGAGTCAGGTTGGTTAAAACGCCTTTTGATTCTTTGGCATACGGTTTTCTTGGAAAGGCTCTAGAAAGGATTTAAGACAATGTGTATATAAATATTCCATAGAGTTGGATTTAATTTGGTCAGTGGGGTTTAAATCCTAAATGTTTATAGGGATTCTAAATTATGCTTTTAATACAGTTTCAGCCTTTTCTGCAATTGATCTGTAATGGATAAACAGTCACTGGAGGCTTTTCAAGAGCAATGTGAATTATGTGTTTGGATGCCAGCTAAGCAGAGTTGATGCATGACCTAAACCTTAATTTTCCTCCCAGTGATTATTTCCCTGTTTACTTATCTATCCATGGATATAAAGGTGACAGTACAATCAGACCTACTTGGTTTATAAGTGCTCAAGCAAAACAAATGAAAAAAACGTGAACTGAAGCATCTTGTATAAACTGTTAAATGGTTTCAGTTGAACCAAAGTTGTATCTTTACCCTTTAAATGCAATCTTCAAATGCATCATTGAATGAAATGCTAAAACCGCGCCTTCACTTCCCTCCTCTATCTGAAGACGGTCAGCGCCTGAGTTTCTTAAAATATGTTGCTCATAGATTTAACTTAGATAAAGTAATTTTTGTATATTATGTCTCTCATTGGGAACATCAACCTTTACTAATAATCCTTTTTGTTTAAAAAACTTTTTGTTTTATTTTTAATTGATAAATAATAATTGTATATATTTATGGGGTACAATGTAATGTTTTGATACATGGATACATTATGAAATGATTCAGTTAGGGTCATTAGCATATCCATCACCTCAAATATCGAGAATTTCTTTGTGGTGAGAACATTTAAAATTCTCTCTTTTAGATATTTTGAAATATGCATCATGATTAACTATAGTCACCATGCTGTGCAATAGAACACCAGAACTTACTCCTCTTCTCTAACTGTAACATTGTATATGTTGGCCAATAACTCATCTCTTTTTTCTCTGTCCATCTCCCGTCCCCTCAGTCTCTGGCAACCACCTTTCTACTCTCCACTTCTGTGAGTTTGACATTTAAGTGAGAACATGCTGTTTTTATCTATCTGTGCTTGGCTTATTTCACTGAACATATGTCCCTTAGGTTTATCTACATTGTTGCAAATGACAGGATTTCCTGTTTTTTAAAGGTTAAATATTATTCCGTTGTGTATATGTACCACATTTAAAGATCCATTTATGATCATCTTTTTAAAGACATCTTTAGAAAATTGTTTTTCTTTCTCCTTCTACCTTTTTCTTAAAACACGATTACATTTAACTGTTAGTGCATAAATGTTTGTCTTAAGAATTCACACTGAAATTTAACCTTTAATATATTTAACCTAGTCTAAACTGTCACTCAAATACAGGCCTAAATCAAATAATGTGCATTTTTCTTCTAAGGCAAAAAACTATCTCATTATTATTATTATTATTATTATTATTATTATATTTTAAAGATGTGGGGTACAATTCAGGGTTAGGTATACAAAAGTTGATTATGCAGGTACCCTTGTTGATGAGGTGTGCCCCTCCCTCCCCTGGCAGTTTCCCTCAACTGCCAATCTCAACCCCCTCCCCTGGCAGTTTCCCACTACTGCCAATCCTTTTCTTATAGTTTTATGATAATTGTTAAAGGTCTACTTATGAGTGAGAACATATGGTACTCTGTTCTTTGTTTCTGTGATAGATCACTGAGTATGATAGACTCTAAATCCATCCAAGTTGATGCGAAGTCCATATGTTTGTCCTTCTTTATGGTTGCACAATATTCCATTGTGTATATGTACCACATTTTTTGTATCCAATCCAGCTTCAATGGGCAGCATGGTTAGTTCCTTGTTTTTGCTATTGTGAATAGAGCTGCAACAAACATATGTGTGCAGGTTTCTTTTTTGTAGAATGATTTGAGTTCCTCTGGGTATATTCCCAATAGGGGGATTGCTGGGTCATATGGAATGTCAATTTCTAGATTTTTCAGAAATCGCCACACTGTCTTCCAAAGAGGTTGCACTAGTTTGCATTCCCACCAGCAGTGTAGAAGCATTCCTTTTTCTCTGCATCCTCGCCAGCATCTGTTATTGTTTATTTTATTAATGATGGCCATTAAAAAGCTATCTCCTCTTACTGATGCCTCCTAAAAACAAGTCTTAGTCTCCGTGTCTCTCTCTCTCTCTCTCTCAATTTAAATGGTGGAGATGTGAACTTCAAGCTTCTGAGCAGCATAAGACTAGAGTGAGGAAGACCATGATGAATCAGATGTCCTAAAGATTAGGACCAAAGTGACCCAGAGTGAAACTTCAGTTATTTTCATTGAACTAAATGCTAGCCCAGCCAGTCAGAGCCTGAGCTCAAGAAATCTCAATTTCAGCTATGTGTTTTAAAACACATCAACGCTGAGTCCAGCCCAAATTAGGATGTTTGCTCTGGGAAAGTCTGTACTCTGATTTTTCAAAATTGCATTGAGATGAAATTTAGAGGACACCAAATAAAGAGACCAGTCCAAAAGATTTCCCTTTCCCTTCATTCCCTTTATTCATCTTATTCCCACCAAATGTAATGCCAAGCAATATCGAGATACCATCCTCACTGCTCTGGCTCTCTGCTTGGCAGTGGAATTTTTCTTTTGTTCTGGTGGTTTGAGGGCCCAGACCTGGCTTGAGTCACCTGGCAATGCCGTGAGGACAGAGGACTTCATGTCACCTGTGGCTGAGCTTCTGCTGACACAGTCGAGTGATCACTCTGGTCCCATTTATTACTTTCCTTGGAAGAGAAATTGTGTGTCCATGATGACATCCAATCCTAACACAATGATTTCTTTTGAAACTCTGTAGAGCAAGTTTCTACTTGTTTTTTCTTTTCTTTCTTTCTCTCTCTCTCTTTCTTTTTTTTAAAAGCAGAAACAGAAAGCAAATCGCCTTACCTGCTAAACAAATTCAAAAGATTTGCTGATCTTAAGCTTGCTACCAATTTGCAACCTGGTAAAGGACACAGATTTTGGAGTATCTAGCTTTAGAACAATAGAGTAATAAAACAATAGGCTCAGTCTATTTATTTCATCTGTTTCTCATGAGAGGGGAAAAAATGTTACACAAAAGAGTTGGGGTGTCTCAGATTTTACTGGGTCGATTTTTCCCACAGACCTTCCATCTTTTTTTTTAACTTTCAATTTTTTTATTTTAAAGATGTGGGGTACAATTCAGGGTTAGCTATACAAACGCTCATTATGCAGGTATCCCTGTTGATGAGGTGTGCCCCCCCTTTCCCAGGCAGATTCCCACTACTGCCAATCCCGCTTCCCCGCCCCCTTTCTGCCATTGCCAATCCTTTTCTTATAGTATTACGATAATTGTTTAAGGTCCACTTATGAGTGAGAACATGTGATACTCAGTTCTTTCTTTCTGTGAAAGATCTCTCAGTATTATGGACTCCAAGTCCATCCAGGTTGCTGTGAAGTTCATGATTTTGTTCTTGATGGCTGTGTAATATTACATTGTGTATATGTACCGCCTTTTTTTTTTTTATCCAGTCCTCTTTTTGATCGGCAGCACAACTGGCTCAATGTTCTTGCTGACCTTGTATCTTAACACCAACTTGGACCCAGACCTTTCTGAAGTAGTTCCAACTGCAGTATGCCAGGCATGCCAACAGTTGGCCAGCTGCCTAATCTCCCTTGTTGGGAGTCTCCTTATCAGACTCAAGGGCATGTATGCTGAAGCAAGACAGAAGACTTAGGGGTCTCTTTATTAGAGCAGTGTAGTCTTCCATGGGTCTTTCCAGGGCTTTCTTGGTTAACCTATGGAAGGTAGATTCCCTGGGCTGCACTCACAGTGACCAGATGCTTTCTCAGAGCTTCATCCCTTCTAGGTGTTTCCTGCTCTTACTGGCATGATACTTCCTGCAGGATTTTACTTAGACTTCAGACATCTCCATGCAGAAAGCGACAGTTAATTTCTGTTTATTTGCAGCCAGGATGGCTACAACGCTTAGACTCTGTGGATCCAAGGTCTCTCTGGGGGTACCTCTAGCTTTCTTTCCTGTCGCTCCTGGTGGGGAGACTGCTGTTGAGAAGGTGGAGGCAGCCTAGCTGCCAGGTACTATGTAGGAGAGTATTTGAGGTGAATGAGACATGGCACCTACTGCTCTTACTGGGTTCAAAATCCAGCCCAGAGAGTGGAAAGGCAGGGTGGGACAAAGCTTGGGTCTCTAGAATGACACCATTAGCCACCTTAATGGGTACTTAACAGCTTTCCATTGCCTTCAGGGAAAAAACCAAACTCATTCAAGTGATGTTTTTGTTTGGGTTCTGATTCCCTCAGGCAAAGCTTCAAGTGCAGGCGGTTTGTTTGAGATGTTATTCTAAAACACAGGGCAGCAGGAGGATTAAATCTGGGAAGAAAAAAGCTAATACAGAAGGTAGCATCTAGCTTGTTACCCTATGAGTGAGTAGGACCTAATCCTGCTGTGGAATTCTGGGAAGTATAGAATACACACATCAGAGATAGTCCCACAGAAGGGTGAGGGACCTGGGAGAGCTGTCCCTCAACTCCTGTAGTCACTGGTTGAGAACCACTGAGGGGAGGGGTGGCCAGTGGAAGGAAGCCCTAAGACAGAGAGATGGGAGCCCTGGTAGTGTGCCCCTACCTGGGAAGGGCCCAGGAGAGCAGGCAGCATCTGCAAGCCTGTTTTCGTATCTTCCCGCCCAAGCAGGCCTCTGGCTACTTCTTCAATCCTAACTCTGCAGGAGGGTGTTATAAGAGGGGGATTTGGATTGGGAAGATGATATTTCCCATAGGATGGGTTAGGCCTCATTATGTAGAGAAGCTGGTAAGTGGTAAGCAGGAAGGCCACAGCACTCTCGGACCAAGGGTGTCCCACAGGGTATAGCTGTTAGTCAGCAGATCTCTAGGGCAATCCCAACAGTGCTGTTATGCACTGTTCTGCGTGCACTATATACTGTACTAAAGCCTCCCATGCACAGCTCAGTAAATCTTCACACAGCCCTGTGAAAAGAAGGCGTCATTCTCTTTCTGTGGGTAAGGAAAATAGGCACAGAGAAGTTAAGTAACTTGTCTGAGGATACTTGCCTGTTTTGTCTGTCTGTTTATTTTTGGTGGGGAGAAGAATGGTATATTTCTAAAATGTCAAACCTTTTACTCTTAAGCAATCTTCCCACATTTTTCATGCCGCTCTCTTGTTGGAGAGATTGTGGAATCAGTTGTCCTTGGACTGTCCCATGGATTTGGGATCTGTCTGGTTTTTTTCTGTTGTTTCTCGAGCCCCTGGATTTTCTTCCTCCCTCCCCTTCCCTCCCCTCCCCTCCCCTCTTCTTCTCTTCTCTTCTCTCCCTTCTCCTTTCTCTCTCTCTCTCTTTTTTTAGAGTCAAGGGTCTTACTCTCTTGCCCAGGCTGGAGTGCAGTGACATGATCATGGCTCACCACAGCCTCAGCCTGCCAGGCTCAGGCCACCCTATAGACATGTGCCACCGTGCCCAGCTAACATTTTTTTGTAGAGATGAGATCTCGCTATGTTGCCCAGGTTGGTCTCAAACTTCTGGGCTCAAGCAGTCCCTCTACTTTGGCCTCCCAAAGTGTTGGGATTACAGGCATGAGCCACTGCACCCGACCTGGATTTTCTTAAACCGGGAGTTAAGTCTAAAGGCTTCTTAGATGCAGGCTTAATCGTTTAATAACACCACTTCCAGCTGATGCTGTATGCGTCATACTGTGTCTCATGGGGAGGGTGGATGCTAAGACTGGTAGTGAGTTTAGGAGGTAACAGTCGGTATCTCCATTGAAACACTTTTCCCCCTGATAGTGAGTAATCGGTAGGGTGATACTTTCAAAGCCTGTGCCCTTCACTGTAATACTATAGAACTATCTCAACACCAGCATTTCAAATTAGATGTGGGTCATACCCAGTCTGCCCCCATCAGGATGCCAAAACTGAGCTGAGAGGGTCTCAGACTTCAGACACCTCAACCTTCTTTTACAAAGAAAGGAAGATGGTGGCTCAGCCTGTAATCCTGTGCCTTTGGGAGGCTGGGGTGAGTGAATTCCCTGAGCCCACGGGTTCGAGACCCACCTGGGCAACTTGGTGAGACCTCATCTCTACAATAAATCAAAAAATTAGCCGGATGTGGTAGTGCGCCTGTAGTTCCAGCTACTTGGAAGGCTGAGGCGGAAGGATCGCTGGAGCCCAGCAGGTGGCTGCGGTGGCCGGGAGCGGCCACTGCACTCCAGTCTGGGCAACAGAGTGAGACTCCAACTCAAAAAAAAGAAAGGAAGATGAGGCAGGCTGGATATGTGCCTGTCACATTTCTCTAGACCTGGCCAGGGTAGAGGTTTTATGACTTTATCTCTTCAGGTTCCATGGGGAGATAACAGTTAGGTTTTTGAAGGCTACAGAGGTTGAGCCAGGGTGGGAGACATTGGCACAGAACTCTTTAGCTGGAGACCCCAGCCGCTGCTCGCACCTTCCTTCCTGAGCTTGTCAAGTGGTGGGGGCAGCCCCTCTTTTCCTGCACTTACCCAGATTCATTCCAGATGATGCTGGGCCCCTCTTTGTCTCTCATGCCAGCTGCTGCAGGTCCTACACAAGCAAAGAAGCTGCCAGCTTCCACTTCCAATTATGTCAAACAGGCCTATTATGCAATCAGATCTGGTTGAGCCCCAAAATAGACCCCAAAGCACCAGGTGATTTGATGACATTCACACACATTCTGTTCTCATTAACCTTCTGCCTGGCTGGGTGAGCTGCTCACAACATCCAGGTGTGTCCCGGGGTCTGGAACTGTGCAGGGACAGCCCAGGGCTGAATTGCTACGGCTACCTCCCTGGGGGCCCTGAGGCAGACTCCTCAGGCAATGCCTGTCATTTTCTCTGGGCCGTCACTACATTTCCTTGACATCTGGATCTAGGGAAGAGTTCATGGGCTCCTTCATTCCAAAAAGCAAGATGCAATCAATAATAATAATAGTGGTTTGCCCTACAGGGCAAGCACAAGGGTTTGGAGCAAGAGAATGTAGGGCCAGCCTACCTAGTAGAAATTCCTAATATTTTTCCCTTCTCGCCCCTCCATCTTGTTGGGTCAGCCAAGGTTATATGGAATTATCTCTAAGAGAGAAAAGTGGTTGCCTAGACTTTTGGTCAGATTTATTTATTTTTCTCTCTCCCTCCCTTCCTTCTTTGTTTTTTATTCAGGGGTACATGTGCAGATTTGTTACATGGGTATATTGTGTGACAGTGAAGTTTGGGCTTCTATCAAGCCTAGCACCTAAATAGTGAGCACAATATCCACTTGGTAGTTTTTCAACTCTTCCTTTCTCCCTTCCCTACTTTAGGAGTCCCCAGTGTCTGTTGTTTCCATCCTCATGTCTATGTGTACCCAGGGTTTAGTGCTTACTTACAAGTGAGAACTTGGTCAAATTTCTGATCTTATTTTGCTCCTGAAAGACAGGCCAAGTTCTGCCTAAAAGAGGAAAGTTTGAAAGAAATATATTAAGGCTAATGAGAGTTCAGAGTGAATGGTAAACAAAAACTGGCACAGGCAGCCCTGCGGTCAGGGTAACAGGGGATAACCAGGAAGACTGCTTTTGTATTTGGAGGGAAGCAAGGTCCCTATGTCAGAGGCAGAGCAGTGGGACTGACGCATTAAGAAACAATGGGGTTAAGACACGTGGATGTCTAGAGACAGGGCTGGAGTTTAGACAGCAAAAGAGAGAAGAGCATCCTTATTTTTGGAGAACTTATAGCTCTCATTATAGACATCCATTTTGGAGAGGCAGAGACCTCCTCACTCAGAAGGTAAAGGGATGCTCCAGCACATTTCACAGCCACTAAATGGCAATGAATGTCTGCCTGCAACTGAGCTGCATGGAACCTTTTGGAAAACCAGCGTGACCTGGAAGTTTTTCTTTTCTTTTTTTTTTTTTTTTTTTTGAGTTGGAGTCTCACTCTGTCGCCCAGACTGGAGTGCAGTGGCCACCCTCGGCCACCACAGCCTCAACCTGCTGGGCTCCGGCGATCCTTCTGCCTCAGCCTTCCAAGTAACTAGAACTACAGGTGCACGCTACCATGCCCAGCTAATTTTTTTAGTTATTGTAGAGATGAGGTCTCGCCAAGTCGCCCAGGTGGGTCTCCAAACTGCGGGCTCAGGACCTGGAAGTTTTATAAAACTTCCAGTCTTATAGAAGACCAAATCCCTTCAAAGTGTATCCCTGTTCAAAAACTTAACTTTTACCTTTGTGAATATCCATGATTAAAGTGATGCGCATTTGTTTTTGGCTGTTTATAATAATGAGAGTAACAGCAACAGATAACATACAACTAGGCACTAGCTCTACAGAACTTTTAAAATGCGTACTTTTGTTTTATTCTTGTGATAGTGCAATATGGCAGTCCAATCATTAGCTCAATTTTAGCAGCAAGGAAATAGAAGCCGAGAGAGATTAAGTTACTTGCCCAGAGTCACACAGCATGGATTCACTAGGATATGAATTCAGATGCTCTGACTAGTCTGGGAAGAACTCTGGCTCCATCTGTGCCTTATTGTGCAATAAACCGTAAATTCCTGAAGTGCAGTGATTATACGATTCTCTCATCTTTATATCATCTCTCACCTCCACCCTCCACACACTTAACCAGAACCTGCCATGCACAGGCCCTTGTAGGTATTTACCGGAAGGTTGAATATCTTCCTCTTACTTCCCTTCTCTTCTGTCCCATGCTCTTGGAAAGAACTCTGGGTTTCTAATTAGTGTTAGGTCTTCAGAATAGTATAAAGAAAAATAGTTCTAAAATTCTCATTTAGTGCCTAATGAGCTTTATTATAGAAACAAAGGGAAGAAAAACAGTGGCCATTTCAGATCTCGCAGCTGTCATGTGTAATTGTCTTTATTGGCAAATATGTTGTAAAGACTCAAGTGAAGCCTTTTGAATCCCTCCCTTTGAAGAAAATCTCCTTGAAAGCAGAAACTGCTTTTTGTGGAATCCAAAATACATGCTGGGGAAATGTGTCATGAAGAACATGGTATGCCCCCTGCCTAGAAAACTGAAGGACAGCTTCTCTTCCCATGGTTGATCCGTGCTTTGTCAAACTCCTGGCTGCTCACTGCCATCTTTACTTCCATCTCTGGTCTTTGCACTGAGTCTGCTTATGAGGACGTCTATTTTGGCAAGGTGGAGACCCCTCATTCAGAAGATAAAAGGGTGCACCAATATATTTCACAGCCACTAAATGGAGAAGATGACTACCTGCGACTGAGTTGGATGGACGCTTCTGAAATACCAGCATGGCTTGGAGTTATTGTGTCATGTTTTTGAACACCCATGATGAACTTCCATAACAGAAGATGCATGAATCAATAGTGTTGTTACTATGAAACTGAGTGAAAAGCCTCCACATAACCAGAAACACTTGTTGGTCGTCTTGTGTTAAGCAATGTTTGGCTTAGCCCACTTCCAATATAACAAAAGAGGTCAGGACATTCCTTGGGATGGGGTTTGACTCATAGGCAGTGAAGTCCTGTGCTTGGGAAGTTCTCATTTTGAGTCATTTGGGCCCTGACTTCTTCTGCCAGGACAGTGGGTATTTCTTTTTGTTATTTTTCCTTCTTTCCTTCTTCGCCAGGGTAGCTCAGAACGAGGTGACCAATACAGTATAATGTAAGGGAAGGAACCTAGGCACCAGGAAACCTTCATTCTAGTGCTAGCTTTCTCCAACTAGTAATGATGGTTCTTTTTTCTTTCTTTTTCAGCTCTTGTCACATGCAAGACATTGAATCATGAACTTTCCATGACGCATTGTATGAGCTTTACACGACCTAAATTAGGGTCAGTAGACTAAGTGTTGAAGAGCTTGGACTCAGGAGCCAACTGCTTGCTCTGAATCTCGGTTCCATCACTTTCTAGCTATGTAGCTATGTCTTTCTGTGTCTCCAATTCTGGGTTGTAAAAGAAGTGAATAACAACAGTTCTTACTTCCATAGGTGAAAACCCGATTATGAGGATTAAGTGAGTTAATATGTGGGAAACACTTAGAAGAATGACTGGCACGGTAGATGTTTATGAGTTCATTAATAAAAGAAATAATGATAATAATAGAATAAAGTCTCACAACTCTGTCAATAGGTGGCTTTTATGCCTATTTCAAGGATGAAGAATTAGTGGTTCAAAACTCTTCCTAAGCTACTAAGAGATGGAGTCTGCATTCAAAGGTGTGAGCTCACCCACAACACCTCCCTGGGCCTTAGTTTCCTCAACTATAAAATAAGGGGACAAGGTGGACCCTGCGATTCCTTTGAAACCCTGACACTCTACAAACTCATTGCTCTCTATCCCTGTCCTCTCCACAATATCTGTAATTTATCTCTCCAAGGATTTTTCCCCTTCCAACTTCAAATAAACCAAATGTCCCTTAGTCTAGAAATCCATTGTTGTACCTTTCTGTCTATGCCAGCTTCAGTGTTCCTTTCCTATCTTTAAAGCCCAAATTGTAGGTTTAGAGATGCCTCCCACTAATCTTCCATTGTCTCTCTCCCTCTAGTATATTTTTCCTCCCTCTACTGCTCAACTGGTAGTTTCTGCTGCAGGTTAGTGATGACTTCTTCCTTCTACCCAAATTGATTTGCCTTTTCTTAGTTCTTTTCTGACCTTTAGAGGTTTTTTGGTTTTGTTTTGAATTGGTGCCTCACTCTGCTGCCCAGGCTAGAGTGCAGTGGCACAATCATGGCTCACTGCAGCCTTGACCTCCTGAGCTCACACAATCCTTCTGCCTCAGCCTCCTGAGTAACAGGGACTACAGGCACATGGCACCAGGCCTGGCTAATTTTTTTTATTTTTATTTTTGTAGAGACAAGGTCTCACTATGTTGTCCAGGCTGGTCTCGAAATTCCTGGGCTCAAGCAATTCTCTCTCCTGGGCTTCCCAAAATGCTGGGATTACAGGCATGAGCCACCGCACCCGGTCAGTATCTTTGCAGTATGTAACATGCCAAAAGGTAATGATGCGTAATGATCTTCCAGGTCACTCTTCTCCAGACCCCTTCTAACGTTTGGCAGGTCTCTTTCTCTCTTTCTCTTGACTGCTCCCTCTCAAAAACATAAACAGTTTTATATAGTATATAATACTGTGCCACTTGTCCCCCTCAGTTCAACATTATGTATTAGAAATCTCCCCATTTCAGTCATTGAGAACTGATTCTTTCTGATGGTTCTTCATTATTTCAGTATGGATACACATAATAATTATTCCCCTGTGGTTGAACATGAAGGTTGTTTTCAGTTCTTTTATTGCAGACAATACCATGATAAACATCCTGAATCCATTTCTTTTTTTTTCAGTTGGAGTCTCACTCTGTCACCCAGACTGGAGTGCAGTGGCC
>NW_007252919.1:951754-1057438 GCF_000164805.1 Carlito syrichta
CTGGAACTACAGGTGCACGCTACCACGCCCGGCTAATTTTTTGATTTATTGTAGAGATGAAGTCTTGCCTGCCCAGGCGGGTCTCAAATTCGTGGGCTCAGGCAATCCACTCACCTCATCCTCCCAAAGGCGTGGGATTACAAACTGAGCCACCGAGCCCGGCACAAGATAACTTTGCTGGTGCCCTGCCTCTGACCGTGGTAGCTCTTTTGTCTGCACTCCTGCTTTTGTTTCTTCCTGTCTCAGTGACTCACTCTGATCTTCCCCATGTCTGTGTCTCTGAACCTTGTATCTGTACCTCTGGGATACCCAACACCTACCTGTTGGAATTTCCACCAGTTGCTCCTCTTCTCTCCTCCCTCAGAACCCTGACTTGGTGACCCTCCTCACCAGCTCTTGGCCACTGTTCTATCCTGGAGCCATAGGATTCTCATCCCAGCTGTTCTCTTCCCTTACTCTAGTGTAATAGAGCCCATATTCCCTAGCTCTGGCTGTGAGATTAGCATCCTAAAAATGACCCTTCTTGGGCCTTCTGCCCCTATCATGAAGTTCTGTATGGACACAGCCACTTTTTGGCTTAGTTACTGCCCAAGTTCACACACTGCTGCTGGGTTTCACATTGTTATCCCACTGATTATCTTCATTTCTAATCTTGTATCTGGATTTTTGGTATCTTGTGAAAAAAAAACGTCCTTTTTTTCTTTTCCCTCACTCCTTGATATTCTTCAAGTCTGGGTCTTTGTGGTGCTATTCTTTAGAAGTGCTCGCTTCTTCAATACTTACCTACTCTTACCTACCTAATAGGCTCAAATATAGTCTATTTCCAGATCTACATATCCAGCCTTCACCTTCCCTGTGCTCCATCACTACATTTCCAGTTGTCTCCATCACGTCTCCATTGGGATGTTTCCCATCACTTCAATTTCAATATATCTAAACCCAACCGACCATCTGTTACCACACTGCCCCATCTGTTCTCTTTCTAATTTTCTCTATCTCTGTAAATGACACCATATTTTCCTAATCACCACGACTAGAAATCTTGGAGTTACATCTGATGTATTTCTTTCTTCACTTCTTACATGCAATCCATTATTGAATCCTGCTGACTTTTTCTTCTTTAAAAATATATTAGATGACTTCTTGTTGAAAAGTGAATTGTATACATGTATTTATCCTGCTCTTTTCTGAAAAATTACTAAGATGGGGTATGTTTTTAAAGGCAAACATGCAAGAAGGGAAAGGAGAAAATCACAAGTTGGAAAGTAGATTGATGGACAATAATTGATTTAGCAAATTTGAAAAAGCTAAACCATAAGCCAAGAGCAAAAAGATTTTAGGAGCATCCAAGTTTTACATCGCCAGATAATTCAATGACCCAGAAATTGGAGGCCCTAGGTAAATTAAGAAGTAGGGGTAAAGAGAAGGATAATTTCAAAATCTTTTTTAAGGCAGTTAGAACCCTAGTTTACCTTCCTCAATTCTCCCTGTTCTAGAGGAAGACTAGAGGTTTATTCTCTGGAACAGTGGTTTCTGGCCTAGGAACACAAGACACTTTTTCAGATGGGTGCTATACCAAATATGCGGTGATCAACTAAAAGTTTATGTGCTGCGTGCTGAGACCTTTGGTTCTTCCTGGCAAACCCAAGGGCTCAAGCTTCTCTGAGGCAGAAAATGGAGGATAGAAAATGTTTGGGGACTCTGGCCAGCTCAAGAGAAAATATCTAAAGATACTGATAACAGAGATTCCCCCGTGATATGGCCTGGCCACATCATCTCCTAAGAAAGCTCATAATCAACAACGCCCCATTCACTTCTAAGTATGATTATAAAAAGGAGCACCAGACTATTGAGTAAATCTTTTAGTATGAAAGACAGAAACTAGAACAAACAGAACAATAACTTGGAGAAAATAGAGATCATACAGGAAGAAAACTGGAAGAAAAAGTGCCAAACTTCAATTAATATTTTCAAAGATCTAGAAGAATGTTTTACATTCATAAAACAAAAATACAGATGCCAAATTAAAAAAAAACAAAAACAAACAAGAGAACATTCAGAGAACAAAAAAGAACTCTTAGAAATGAGAGACACCATAGGAAAAAATTTTAAGAACCCAATAGAAATGTTAGAAAATAAAGTTCTAGAAAAGAAAAAAAGAAAAAGAAAGCAGAAGAGAGATTAGAGGGAACAACAGTAATTCCATTGAGAGACAGCAGCAAAAAACAGAGGGAAGGAAGTTATCAGATACATAACTTGTGAAAATTTCCCAGACGTGAGTTGCCAGACTAAAAGTGTCCACTGAATGCCACAATAAATTAAGGCACCAAATCTAGTCATTGTGATCTTTTCAAATACATGGAACAAAGAGAAGATTCCAAAATCTTTCAGAGAGAAAATTCAAATTTCAAACAAAGGGTAAGAATCAGGATGACACCAAACTTCTCTGTAGGATAGATTGAAGCTTAAAGACAATAAAGTAATATCTTAAAAATTCTGAAGAAATATTATTTCCAGCCTAAAATTTTATACCTAACCAAACTAATATAAATTAATGTAAGAGTATAATAAAGATCTTTTTAGGCACACCATATCTCAAAATATCTACTTCACACACACCATTTTTAAAGAAAAAAAAGGGGTAAATAAAGGAAAGTGAAAAACTGAAACCAAGAAAAAGATGATCCAACATAAGAGGTAGACTAAAGAAATTCCCAAGGTGATGGTGAAAGGAAAAACCAGGATAACAACCAGAGAGCCACCAGCCCATACTGAAGCAAATCAGAAGACTCAAAAAGAGATTTCTCCAAGATGAAATTGATAGTTACTTATTCTTCTCCCTGTTTTTCTTATCCCTCTTTCTTTTCCACCTCCTCTCCTTTCTTCCTGTACTATAATGTGACTCCTTTTACATGTTTTTGCCATGAAACATTTTTCTTTTTAAAAAAATACTACTTTGTTTCAAAAGCACTACTTGATTACTGTATCAAATTAAACAAAAGCTAACATTGATTCAATAGTGCTTGCTAAGTGTCAAACACCCTTAAGTGTATATTATATGTATTATTCCAGTCTTCATCCTAACCCTACAAGATAGGAACTATTATGATCTCCATTTATAGATGTGAAAATAAGGCACATCAAGGTTGAGCAACTTGCCTGGTGACAAATATGAGAAGGGATAGAGTAAGCATTTGAACCCAGTCTGATTCCAGACTCCATGATCTTAATCACTGTGTTATGTGTTAAAGGAAAAGTTAAATTCTCCCCATTGCCTTAAAATCATGTGGTGCTTCTTGACGAAAATTTAGTGTATATCCCTTGTCATACTTTTTTCATATTCATATGAATATATAAATATATATGGAATTCTTTTCCTTTTTTTGAAAAATTGAACTATATTACATGTTTTCATTTTGTTTCAACTAATGTTTATTAAATGCAATTGTTTTTCTTTTTCAAGCTACAAATGTATTCCTCAATTCAATCTGGGCCATCACAAACAGACAAAAAGTGCAAGGATTTCTTTCTTTTGCATCCTAGTGCAAACCAACGATAACAATTGTTCACATTCTATCAGTGGATACAGTATTAAATGCATATTTTGTGCTTGCCACTGTGCTACATATTGGAATGGACTAAAAGTTGTGTAGTCTCTGTTTATAAGGAGCTCATGGATTAGTAAATTAAATATTCTGGTTTATTGAGAGTTATCATCATAAAAATACACTTTTTCAAAGAATTGCAGTATAGTAAGTATATTCAATATGAAATTATACTAAACATAAGCTTTCCTTTGATTCAGATACACTTTACACCCTTGAAATGTCTTTTTTAGCATGAACATCAGATATACTTGAATTATGCAGCAAAAAATTATGCTATTTGAGTTTTCACGTGTTTGGATTCTAGGGAAGTAGATCTACACAGTATGTATTTAATCTGCCTCTATACCAACCCTCTTCTCCTAAGTGCCATCCTCCCTCATGCTGTGCGGGTTAATACTAACATTTCCTTGGCCCCAGTTCAGATACCATGGAAACTGAAAAGAAAAATGCTAGATAATGTTGTCCAGGTTGGTGTGTCTGACTGTTGGGCTAGTGACAACATTTATGATCTGTTTAGCAGAGATTTTGCTTTATCTCTTCGCCCCTGTAAGGATACAATGGTTATAACTCAAAAATAAAGCCTGTTTTGTCAAAGACAGATTGTTGGCCAGGATGACAATTGTTTGTTGAGTGTAGCAAGGAGAAAGTAAGGAGTTCTTGCAATTGACTTGTCTTGAGAACTGCTAAGTTCTTTCTCATATGTCTCCGTCAGGTTCGGTTAGAGACAGAGCTTGAGTTGTAGCTGTTTTTACTGGAATTTGAACACTGTCTCTTTAGAATTACTTGTCTTGGAGGTAATGAGCCACCTGTAGATCTGGATACATTTCTTCATTTGTAACATTTACCCTGTGTAGCTTTTGTATGGTTTTGAATTATGTCTGATAACAGAAGAAAAATATATTGATGTTAAGCTGTATGAGAGGATAAGATAATAGATCAGTCTCCAGTTCCTTATCTGTAGAATGCAGTATTTTATTGTGGGTGTTAGTGGCCTATGTAAGGTCGGGGAATATATTGAATTCCCCAAACAAGAGTTGACATATGATCTCTTCAGTGTGACTGATGTTCTAGTGTCTGGGCACATGTTTACTGGTTACAATCACATTCTAGAGGCTACTGCTGAACGACTGTGGTTGCACTCTGAAAATGATTTATGAAGAGGAGTGACTGAGCATACTGGGGTTATAGCAATTTGGTTTGCTTCTTTTTTGTCTGATCAACTTTGTTGAAGTATAGTTTACAAACAGCAACGTGTATAAATTTTGAATGTACGTCTCAGCAAGTTTAGAGAAAGAGAGTTTGTCTCATTTGCCATTACCTGTGTCACAAGCACCTCACTCAACATACAGAATACTTCCATCATCCCAAAGAGTTTCTTCATGCCCCTCTTAGTCATTCCTCCCACCCCACACCCTTGGCCTCACATTACCCCTGGCTAATGTACTTTTGTTGTTATAGATTAGATTTGTTCTTTCTAGAGTTTCACATAAATAGAATCATATAGTAAACTCTTTTGTATCTACCTTCTATAGCTCAGAATACTGTTTCTGAGATTCACCCATTTTGTTGTGTGCATATACAGTAGATTTCTTTTTGTGTTGAGTCATTCTATTGTATGAATATACTGCAATTTGTTTATCCGCTCACCTGTTGATGGGGTTGTTTTGGGTTGTTTTTAATCATCGGCTACTATGACTTGAGCTGCTATGAACATTTGTGTACAAGTCTTTGTTGAACACAAGTTTCATTTCTCTTGAGTAAATACCTAAAAGTGGAATTTCTGAGTCATATGCTGAGTGTGTGTTTAACTTTTTAAGAAAATGTCATACTATTTTATTCTTATCAACAATGTATGAGAGTTATAGTTGCTTTACATCTTTGCCAACATGTGGCATTTTCATCCATTTAAATTTTAGTCATTCTAGTGAATATCTCATTGTAATTTTAATTTGCATTTTATTTGACATGCATCCATCACCTTTGATGAAGTATCTATTCAGATATTTTATCCATTTGAAATCTTTTTTGCCCATTAACTTTTTTTTTTTTTTTTTGGTCTTCTTATTGTTGAGTTCTAAGTGTTCGTTTTGTATTCTGGATGAACAAAAGTCTTTTCTTGTTATATAATTTGCAAATTTTTGTCCAGTCTGTGGCTTGCCTTTTTATTTCCTTAAGATTATCCTTTGAAAAGCAACAGTTCTTAAACTTTGTCAGTGTCAAATATTTCAGATTTTTTTACAAGGTTTTGGGGTTTTTTGTATTCTGAGAAATTTTTGCCTAGCTGTTCTGCTATTTTTATTAACTATTTCTTGAATTTTTCAAAAATGAATGATTCACAGATGATCGACTATGAATTTAAAAAGAACAAGGCAATCAACAATTTTGAGAACTAATGAAAAAATTAAATAAGATAGCCTGAATAAGATTCAGATTTCAGTTTTCTTGTATGTGTATTGGTCAGGGAGCTGGCAGGAAGGCCCAAATATTCAAAAAGAGTGACTAAAAAGAGTTTGATGGAGGCATGGGTAGGATTAAGCACTCTAACAGCAGGAAGTGATTATTAATTCCAAGCCTGATGGTCAAAGGAAGGCTGCCATTTCTAGGACTTCAGGTGATTTGCAGCTAGAGGAGAGGTCCATCTGACAGGAGCTGTGGTCTTTGGTAGAAGAATACAGCCAATGCCAACTCATGACCCAGTAGGGAGGGAGACAGTGAACAAATACCTCAATCTCTCTCGCCTCCCAGCCTGTCTTTATCAATGCCTCCCATTAGCCAAACTCACCTGAAAGACAAATGGTAAGGAAGTCCATCTAACACAGCCCATAAAGATGAACCTCTCAGAGCTGATCTTTGGTTCATTGGCATGAGGAACCTAAATTGACTAGGGGGAAATCTCTGCTTCTAATTTAATGGAACATTGACTGTGTTTATTGGTGGAACTATTTCTCCCTTGGGCAGGATGCCCTCCAGAACCATTAAGTTCAAAGCTGCAGCATCAACACAAGCATAAAAAATTTCTGATGTGGGTTATTAAATCTAATAGAGTAGTCACTTTCACCCCTTGCTTAGCAGACATGAGCATTGTTCATTGACCTCTGGTGTAGTACGTATACTCTATCTTATAGGGGGGTACCCCTCCTTCAGGATAAGACTTTGGGTTTGGCTTTCAGAAATCTCAACTCTGGGCTATAAGAGATATGGTGTATTTCAGAGCAGTCATATAAGTTTTCTGTTGCCCTATGCTGATCTTTATCTGGAAATGTAAAGCTCTAAGCTCACCCCACTTTTTTTTTCTCCAAGCTCTCCAGTTGTTTTCTACCAAAATGCTTATTAGCAAAAACTACTTGACCACTCAAAGCCTTACCTTCTGTAGGAACTTGACTTCAAGTGTCTATAGATGGTACTTTAGGTAGCTTATTTTGCCACTCCATTCCATGGATTATCTGTTTACCTTTTACCAATGGAAGCAGCCATTAATTTCTTTAAATTCAGCCAGCTCAGAGAACCAGTTCCAAATTCCCAACCTCACTATTCTGTTCTGGATCCACTTCTGGTATCAAGAACTTTCAATCATGATGTAGTCATGAGAACAGAGTCCCTATGGGAATGATGGGACAAGGGATTTATTACAGGAATTCAACCTTCCATAAGAGTGAGAGAGATACAGACATGAAGGTCTGGGAGGGGAAAAGGGAGGATCAGAGAAGAATCACTAACCAGGCAATATGAGAAGTCAAATACTTCCGGCTGCCAAAGTGGGATCATGAACAGGGAGTTCTTGGAGAGGTCCATGGGAAGCAGTTGCCTCTGTCTAGCTACCACATCTAGTAGCTAGACAAGCATTTAGTAGTGGGTCTGGGATTGCTCTTGGTCAGCCGGGTCATCATTGGGACGAGTAGCTGGACGTGGAGAGTAAGGATGGGATGGAAATTGCTGGTCATCTCCATCTCTGTTTTTTTGTTTTCTTTGAGTCAGGGTATTCCCCTGTTGCCCAGTCTGTAGTATAGTAGTACGATCCAGGATCACCGTAGCCTCAAGTTCCTGGCCTCAAATGATCTTTCTGCCTCAGCCTCCTGAGTAGCTGGGACTATAGCCATGTACCACCACGCCTGGCTAAGTTTTAAACAAATTTTTTGTAGAGACAAGGTCTTGCCATGTTGCCTTGACTGATGTGGAACTCCTGGGCTCAAGCAATCCTCACACTTCAGCCTTTCAAAATGCTGAGATTATAGGCGTGAACCACCATGCCTGGTCATAGTCTCTATTTGTGAACGTATCTGGCAAAAACAGACTTTCAGACAATAGTGACTACAGTTTTACTTCAGCCTTCTGAATTTCACATATGTTTCTCTTTTATTTAACTCTAAACTGAAACCATACAAGGAAGGGCATTTAGGGAAATGTAATTTCCAAACTGACCAAGTTGACATAACCAGTGATTATAACAAGACTTTTGGTTTTCCAGATTAGTAAATTATTTTTAAAGTTGGTGTAGGAAGGGGTGAAGAGTCATAAAATCATTCTATTATTTTATAAAAGACAGAACATTTTTAGTGCTAAAATCAATGGAGAACATATAGTATAAAACAATCTTTTAAAATTGAAAATCAAATAGACTTATGAAACATTCTCCACTATTCTCTTTATTTTTATTACTTTACATCAAAAACTTCAATCCACAGCAGTCTCGGGGAATTGCTTAGGTAACATCAGGGACTTTTCTTGCCTAATCTCAAACTAATAACAGGCTTAGTAATATTTCTGCCATCCAAGAAGATAATTTCTTCAGCCATGACTTTCCCAGTTAGGGTAAGCTATCTGAACTAATTGACATGGATTTTAATTTTTCCTTCCCTCTGAGGCAGTGAGGAATCTTCTCAGAATGACTGGACTTCAGTAAACTAGAAGGGAACACTGAGAAAAGATGAGACTGACCAACTCAGCACTGACCTACTCAAGAGCATGTGATCATGTCTGTTCTGCTGCCTAAAACTACTCAAGGTTACAGAACCAGGACATTTGAACTGGAACTTCCTTTTCCTGGTTTCCCGACAACGTTGATCCCTCCTTGAGTGTCTTGATTGATCTAACCCAGGATTTTTTTTTTTTTTTTTTTTTGAGTTGGAGTCTCACTCTGCTGCCCAGGCTGGAGGGCAGTGACACACTCACGGCCACCCCGTCGTCAACCTGCTGGGCTCCGGCCATCTTTCTGCCTCAGCCTTCCAGGTAGCCAGAACTACAGGTGCACGCTACCACGCCCGACTGATTTTTTTTTTTTTTGAGCTGGCTTCTCACTCTGTCACCCAGGCTGAGTGCAGCATGATCACCGCTCACTGCAGCCTCAGACTCCTGGCCTCGAGCCATTCTCCCACCATTGCCTCCTGAGTAACTAGGACTATAGGTATAAGCCAGTACACTGGCTAATTAAAAAAATTTTTTTATACAGACGAGGTCTTGTTATGTTGTCCAGGCTGACCTCGAACTTCTGGGGCTCAGTCAATCCTCCTACATTGGCCTCCCAGGGTGTTGGGATTACAGGTACGAGCCAATGCACCCGACCTAACTCAGAATTTTTAACCTTAATATTATTAACATTTTGAGCTGGATAATTCTATGTTGCAGAGGATTATTTTATGCATTGTAGGATGCTTGGCAACATTCTTCCCCTCTACCCACTAGATGCCAGTAGCACCTTACCCCTGATTGTGACAACCAAAACAACTCTAGGCATTGCCAAAAATCCACAGGGGAGTAAAACAACGCTTGCTCATTGAGAACAAGTGCTCTACCTTAAAGATAAATGCAAAAAATATGAAGAATATAGAAACTCCCTAGACAGAGCTGAGAGAAATCACTTTGGGCCGCTGTACTTAGAGAAAGAAAGGGTTGAATGATAGAGAAAGAGTAACCACATGATTAACTACTGTAGCAGACACCTGTAGATGTCCTGCATCACAGCATCCAGCCATGTCTGGTCTTGATGGCAACCGCAGTGAACAGTGAACTGCAGACTCCCCTTGCACTTACATGGTCCATCTCAAGAACACACCATGTCACTTTCTGCTTTCTCAGATCCTTCTCCATTACCAGAGGATCCCTCTAGTCCAGAGCATAAGTGCCACTTATAAGTGCAATGTGCTGTGTGTGGGGAGGGAAGTGGAGGGATGTTAACACCCTGGGGGACTGGTCACTAATGGAGACAGAAGTCAGGGAATAAACTATTTGTTTCCCAGTTCTTTGGGCAGACAATTCTGGAAGCCATTCTGAAGGATTCTTTGGGATTGAGCCTTCATTGCCTACAGCTGAGACCTCAGTGTTGCCGCCTTATATCAGCTTTCCCTCTCTTCGACTCCCTCTCCTCACTCACTCCCTCACCCTCAAATCACCAGTGTTTAATCCAAGCTCTTGCTTCAGGGAAACCCAAACTAAGACAACAGCCTTCCCAGTCTTTTTTTTTTTTTTTAAGATGTGGAATACAATTCAGGGTTAAGCCCTCTCAGTTTTTATAGCAAGTTATATCTACCATCTTCACACATGCTTGCATTCACAATCCAACCCCTAGAGGAAATGGTATCTTGTTACTTTTCAGTTTTCACTGCAAAGTTGAAGACTCCATCTGTGAGATAAAAGGACATTGTTTTGCTTTTTCCTTGCAACCTGCTACATGCTGTTGAATCTGTTCATTCATTCAACAAATATTTCTTGGGCACCTAGTGATCTAGGAACTAGGGGATATACATTCCTGAACAAAAGAGTAAAAAATCCATGCATAATGGAGCTTGAATTTTAATAAAGGAAGACTTTAAGCTAAGCAATTTCATTGTATAGTGGGTTAGATGTAGACGAGGGGCTATTGGAAATGGGATGGATAGGCCTGGTACCCAAATCCCCAAATTGGGTGCTTTGTTAGCTTCCCACAGCCCTGCCCGGCCTTGCTGGATATGCCACAGGCCTTGTCTTCCATTGCTCTCCAGTGTCACTCCACGTTTCTGGCAAATGAGTGCTCACTCCCACTTTTCCAACAAGCCTGTCTTTCCTGAAATTTGAGCGTTCCCAACCCTGCAGCAGTTTTAGTGCTTCTCAGTTTCAGCTGCTCCCAGCACTCTCCCTCTTTCCTGTGGGCTGTGATCTAGGGCTGAGTTTCCAGCCTTGTGTCTTCCTGGCACATCTCCTCCTTCTGCCTCTCTCATGCTCCACAGCATTGGTGGTACAGCCACTGTTTCTGATCCTGATTTGCAAATTTACATTTTCCATGGGGTGAATTGCAGGGTGAGTAACGTGAATCAATAATATCGCACTCAACAAAAAACATGTCAGGTTGCTGGGGTACGGAAAATGTGCACAGTTGAGAAATATAAAATAGGAATGGTTGCAGAAAATAGACTGAGGTGGGGCAAGGCAATGGCTTGCAAGTAGACATCACATATTTTCCCTTGGAGAAATCAGGGAGTCTCATCCCATAAGATTTGGTTATTAGTTTTGACTTGGAAACAAAGAGGGATTGTCAGGGTAAGAGTTCAAACACCCTTTCCTCCTTGACTGAAGAAATTGATATTTTCTGTTTCCTGGAATAAGGGCAAGCTCAGTTATGGTTTTGAAATACGGTTCTGGGGAACCACGCTTTGCATATTCTGGGGCTGAGACAGGAGAATCACTTGAACCCAAGAACCTGAGGCTGCAGTGAGCTTTGATGTTGTTGCCTGAATATTTGCCATATATTTATTATTTAAAATTTAAGTTACCAAAGGCCAGATTTCTATTTCAATATAGAAATAAAAATGCACTTAGATCTACGAGTGCAAGATCTTGAGATTTGTAAATAACTGTTCTGACTGTTGGCAGCTCTAAAGGCTTAAGGCAAGAAACAAATCTAGAAAGAACCATATTTCTAGGTGCTCTGTGTGTTTACAAGGTCTGGAGGCAGCATATGGTCTAAAGCTTTGGAACTGTGCCGTGCAGGCTAGGATCATGCCTTGAATATATATATGTCTATATTTTGAGACAGTCTTGCTCCATCACTCAGACTGGAGTACAGTGACACAATCATAGCTCACTGCAGCCTTGAACTCCTGGGCTCAGGTGATCCTCCTGTCTCAGCCTCCCGAGTAGTTAGGACTGAAGGCACATGCCACCACACCTGGCTAATTTTTGTATTTGTTGTAGAGATGAAGGGCTCACTATTTTGCCCAGCCTGGTCTCAAACTACTGACTTCAAGTGATCCTCCTGTCTCGACCTCCCAAGGTGCTGAGATTATAGATGTGAGCCTCTGTACCTAGCCATGCTGTGGTGAATTTTATCTCATCCTGTGACCCAGGGCGACTAAGAGCCAACACCATCTCATGAGTACCCTGGGGTAGGATAAGGTGGAGTGTGGCGCTGACTCAGGCCTTGTTAGTGTCCACCTCTCCCAGTTCCCAGTCCATCCTCAGCAATCACAACACTTGCCATGGGAGTCCAGGGGAAGGTTCGCAGGCAAGGCAGCCAGACTTATTTTTTGATTTTCACAGTGGAGGCAAATCTCAAATTCTATGTCAACTCTTAGAAAATTCTCCTGGGAGTCTAAAGAAACAGTGGAAAGTCATAAGCACAGGTTACTTTCCTATTAATAGTTCCTATTAATGTCTGCAGAGTGCTTTTAGCAGTTTGTAAAGCACTTTTGTAATTCAGCCCTGGGAAGACTTGCCAGAGGAAAAACAGGCTCAAAGAGATCATGAAGAAAATATATGGAGGATTCAGGACTAAACCTCAGATATTTTGACCCCCAAATTTGTGCTTTCTATGCCATATCACCCTACATTTTACCCAAATTTGCCAACCATTCCTTCTGGGACTGTTATTTTGCCTGGAAGTTTGTTTATAATTCTGATGTGATGAAAAGCTTTTTATGGAATCGTAGGAGGCAGCATCTTTTGTTGGAAAGAACACTAGATTAAAACTCATGAGTTTTGAACTCAAGTCTCAGTGTGGCCATAAGAGACTGTGTGATCCTAAGCCACCTTCTTAACCTCTCTGGCCTTAGAGTCTGGTAAACAAGGGGCATCAGCTTGATGTTTATGCTGTTTTCCAGCTCTCAAACTCTCAGGGGAACAGCATTCTATGTAGGAAAACCATGCAGGTACCACTGAAGATGGACTTTCTGCAAAACAAGTTTCAGCTCTGAGTGCCTCAATGGGAGTGGACAAAGATTTGGCCCGAGAGTCCTGTGGCTCTTGTTGGCCATAACTTTGTGTCTCTATTTCTGTTATATAGTATTATATAACCTAGAATCTCAGCCCGTAGGTACAAAGCAGACTTTATTTTCTGTCCTTGAAAAACCTAAGCAGATGAAATTGCCTACAGATCCCCATTAATCATTTCTTTTGTTATCTTAAAGCAAACAATAAAAGCAAATGTAAAACTTGAGTGAGTGTGATTACTTTGTGTATATGCTTACAGGATATGTCTTTCACCTTGCATTGTAGTCTCCTACAGAGTAGGGACCAAGTCATTCATTTGTTCAGCATCTGGAACAAAGGGAAGAAAGTAGTAGGTGCTCAATAAACAGTTGAAGGCATGAATGGATTTTTAGGGGTATCATAAGTGAGACTTCTCTGCTACCCTACATGGATTAGTACAGACTTGGTATTCAGGCTGACCTCTTCTAACTGACTCTGTAATCTGATACAAACCATTTTAACTTCCCTGAGCCTCATCTCTAAAGGATTTTTCTCATCTCTAAAATGAGAAGGTTAGAGAAAATAATCTCTCATGCCCTCCCAGGTTCAAAATTATATAACTTTTTCATATAATATTGGTTCAAAAAATGGAAAAAGTACTTCAACAAAATATTTTCTAGGTTTCAGTATCAGTTTCTCACTTTCTGAATTTTGGAGTTTAAACCCTCCTACTTGACTGTATACAGTGACTCATGCCTATAATTCCAGCATTTTGGGAGGCCAAGGAGGGAGGATCACTTGAGGCCAGCCAGGAGTTCAACACTAGTCTGGGCAATGTAGCGAGACCTTGTCACTACAAAAAATAAAGAAAAATTAGCTGGGTGTGGTGGTGGGTACCTGTAGTCTCAGCTACTCAGTAGGCTGAGGCAGAAGGATTGCCTGAGCCCAGGAGGTCAAGGCTACAGTGAGCTGTGATTTTTGCCACTGCACTCCAGCCTGGGTGACAGATTGAGATTCTGACTCAAAAAAAAAAAAAAATTTGAACCAAACAATCCTCTTACTTAAGATAAAAGAAGCAGCCAGCAATCAATGATTCTTGAGAGACATCCTTGGGAAGTTATGCTTGAGCTGAAGAAATACATTGCCTTGTAGTAGCTGTTGAGTGTGGGTCCCTGAGGCCCATTTTTATTTTACACAACTAAACCTTGGAACAAATGAGAGTTTGGGGAAGGAGAAAGACATAGCTCATGAGTTTATAGAATACATCAACTATTGAAAATACTGTTCACTTGACAAGAACAATTGTCACATTGGGCAATTGGGGAAAAAAAGGCAAGATAGACCTAGAGACTTATAAACTAGGAGGAAATTATCCCTAAGTATTCCTTGAGTAGGGAAATAGGCACTTACTAAAATTCCACTATGGGTATGAACAAGGTCATAGTACCTGATGTCTAACTGATACTCAGTAAAACTCTTCTGAGCGAGTGAATGCATGAATCAGTGAATGATCTATGCTGATTCATTCTTCTCTTCTACCTAAACAGGATTGAATTGATTGAGTACTCTCTATTCTTTCTCTCTTCTGGTTTGAAAACTGTGCATACTTTTCATATTCATTTAGTGATTGCCCTAACCTTGGATTTCCTCTACATACAGCAAAATATGTCTCCTTACAATTTATTGTCAGTGTCCCATCCCCCTCCCCCTCAAAGAGGTTGCCACTTTTACAGTCTTATTTTTTTCCTGAGATACACGGTTAGATTTTTCTATGATGCTAATGAAGCTAAAGTTCAGGGTCCCTTATTACACACTCTAACATTTTAGTACATAATTAACAAGTATGAAGTTAATGATTATCTCCATCCTCCTTTCCTGAGGCAGTGCAATGCACATGTAAAGAATTGTATGATTTTCAGTCAGGCGTGGTAGTGAACGCCTGTGATTCCAGCTACTTGAAAGACTGAAGCAGAAGGATCATCTGAGCCCAGCAGGTCGAGGCTGCGGTGGCCATGAGTGTGCCACTACACTCTGACCTGGGTGACAGACTCCAACTTAAAAAAAAAAAGAATTGTATGATTTTTAAAATTTATATAGTCTGAAATCTGGAGACTGTATGAGGGAATAGCTATTAAGACTTTGTGATTAAAGAAGAGGAAATATAAAGCTGGAAAACATCAAAGGCAGGAATGAGGTTTCTGAGAGAGAGAGAAAGACAGAAGGAGGAGGAGGAGGAAGGAAGAAGAAGAAGGAGAAGGAGGAGACAAAGAATAGAGAGACATTGAGAAAGGAGAGGGAAGGGAAAAGAGAAGGAAGGGAAGGGGAAAGGAGAGGAGAGAATCCACTTGTGGGCAATCACTTTGCCTGTGCCTGTGAGTTCCAGTCTGCCAGTGATCTTCCCTTCCTGTCTTTCCTAGGATTTCAAACTTGCTTATCCAGTCTTCTAAATTGTGTGAGCCAATTCCTTGTAATAAAACTCTTAATATATTATCTCCTACTGGTTCTGCTTCTCTGGTTGAGGCCCACCGTTCAACCTGTCCCCTGATTTCAAAGTGCACCTTTTCAAACTGTTCTTTTCCTGCCTTATGGTTCTTTTCTATTCTTTGATCTCTTTTGGATATTTTTGAAATTTTTTAATCGGGGAGTTTTATGAAAACTATTTTCTTATTTAGAGTTTTTCTGAGATCAGGTGATTTGGGGCATGTTCAGGGTGGTATGGACACAGACTTAGAGCTTTTTATGGCAGATTCTGCCATTTGCTGAGTCAATATCTCCTTTTTGGTGTGGAGTGTGACTTTTGAGTATGAGCTCAGAGTAGTTGTTCTCAGTTGGATCACAGGAGCGTTGTCATCAGCTGAAGAATATTTTCATGCTAATTTATTGGCCTTGATGTCTGCACTTTGCAGGGAGTGTGAATTCGGAGCTCTCACCGATGTGGGGCACAAACTTGGTTTCCAGTACTTATGATGACCCTCTTTCCACTCACAGAGTCCCAGGCAGATGGGAAGGTTCTTTTTTATTTGGGTCAGTGGACAGAATACTTCTATTTGGTATTGCTAAATGGAGTACCCACTTTGTGACTGCCAGCTTCATTCAGATAGCTCAGTTCTAGGTCCAAGAATATCTGAAAACTGGGGCTGGAACCCCCTTCTCAGAGTAATAGAAGTACAGCTCAATATTTGTCAGCTAATCTGATAACTTGGTGAGCTATTTCCATCCAATTTCTCATACTTCTAACTTTTAGTTCATTCTTTAATTCTGAAACCTGAAGATTTCTCTTGCTTTGTTTCAAGGATATTGTAATGTAGTGTTTGAAGAATAAAGAGATTTCCCAGGTCAGTTTAATCCATCATATTGGCTAGAAATGGTTCTAAGTGTAGTTTAAAGAAAATTACAGGTCAGGCATTGTGGCTCATACCTGTAATCTCAGCACTTTGAGAAGCTGAGGCAGGAAGATTGCTTGAGTCCAAGAGTTCAAGACTAACCTGGGCAATATAACCAGACCTTGTCTCTACAAAAAAAAAAAAAAACTAGCCAGGTATGGTGATGCACACCTTTAGCCCCAGCTACTTGGGAGGCTGAGGCAGGAGGACCACATAAGCCCAGGAGGTTGAGGCTGCAGTGAGTCATGATCCTGCCACTGCTCTCCAGCAGTGATCCAAGTCGAAGGAAGGAAGGAAGGAAGGAAGGAAGGAAGGAAGGAAGAAAGAAAGAGAGAGAGAAAGAAGTTAAAAAACTTCTGCTGGCCCAGAATAGTGTATAAACTACAATGCATCCTTAATACACTTCTTGTTTTTTTATGTCAATGAATGGATAATTTCCTATTTGTCCTTAAAGACCATTGGAGTCTTTTAGAAGGAAATCTCTCCTCATTTCCCGAGTCTACCTGCTTCTTCCCATACAACATTCTTTTCATCCAAAATTTACTCCCTTCCCTCACTACAGAAAATAAAAGAATTTACTCCCTTCCCTCACTACAGAATATAAATAAAAAAATATATAGTTTATTTTCTGTAGTGAGTAGAATCTTCCTCTTGCTCCTAGTGTCCATTCTCTTCAAAACTGGGATGAGAGCGGTCAGCCTTCTGGTCATAAGAACTTTAAATCAATTTTATCCTTACTAAGAGGATCCATTTTGATTACATTTCACTCTTTGAGTAGTCTGTACTCTAATTTTCTTTCTTTTTATCTTGGTTTGTGAAGGTAATGGCAGGAGAAGGAACATTGACAAGATCAGAGATGGGGATGGTAGCTGCTTCTATTCCTTCCCCCCTTTCTACCTCTGAACCTCATCCACACTTTCCTGAAAATAGACCCTTTCTTGCTGAATGCAGATCCTCAAAATGTAAGTGACCCAGCAGACTTGAGTGTTAGATGAAGATTTTTATCTCTTCTGTCTGTCCCCAGATGGAGCCTGGTGAAAAGTGAACCCTTAGAATGTGATGCAATGCTACGAAGTAGCTAGATACTCTTAGCAAAATTAATGTATTGGATGTGCTGACTGGGGTTTAATCATTATGACTGAAAAAGGCTGAGTGTTGTCGGACACTTTATCTGAGGGCATCTCTCTTCTCCTTTACTATAGTGAAGAAATGACTTGGCCCCTCCTCTTTCTGTTCATTCAGAGGTCCCAGAGAAAGACACAGAGTGACTTATACCTCACATTGCAGGTAAGACACATGCGCGGCAGAACCTGGAAGAGCAGAAAAAGGGGTGACAAAGGCCAAGAATCTGGGATTCATAGGAGAGGTAGAGGGTGAGAGGAGGAGGAAATGGGAGAATCTTCTGATGGGAGGTTAGCTGAAAAGTTCTGTTCAAGAGACTAGGACCAAGAACTTGTACCAATGAGAGATCTTGAAGACACACTGAACAGACTACAGATGTCATCCTGTAGCCTTGACATGGCTAGAAATTTTTGCTAGACTAGAAGTAAAGACTAAACATTCTCTAGGATTGTGTGTGTGTCTCTAACTGACTGACAGCAATACTATTTTGTTTTAGGTTTAACTATCACTCCCCTTACAATAAAGAGCATAGTGTCAGGGTTACAGTCAAAAAAGAAATGTCATGTGTCAGAGTAAAAACAGTCATAGAGCTGAAAGATTCTAAGTCAATCACACTGCTTCTGATATCAAGTTCACTTGATTCTCTCTAGCCCCATTGTAACAAGGCATGTTTCATGGATATGAGCAACTAGCATTGAGTCACTCTTATGATTTATTAACTTGCTGTGCCTCCCAGAAGTGTCATGAATAATTTGTGCTGCACTTAACACACAGAGGAAAGAATGCAACAGTTCATATTCCATCAGTCAAACCCAAGAGTGATTTTTGGCCAGGCAGCTATTATTTAATCAATGGGCTCCTCAGTTAACCTTGCATATAGGTTAAAAGAGTTGATGGTGAACTCAAATTGGAAAGTTTCATGAATCAAGACATCCGCATTGATGAAAAATATTCACTTCACAAATTGCAAAACTTTTATAAATTACTATTGTGCAATTAGATACTTTAAAAATGGTGTTCTGTGTTCTAACCTAATTCTCAACTTTTCTGTATTTTATAAATGGTGTACTTTTTTTAAAAAAGGGAAATAGTTCTTTATTTGCATTTCTGGGCATGAAATTTTCTTAGTTCATCTGTAAAGCAGAGTTTTGTTCTATTTTCTCATTCATTAAGAAAAGAGGTAGTAGAAGAACAGTGACTAGAGGAAAAACAACCAATGCTATCTGCTTATCAATTTACTGCTTTTTATGGATACTTGTCTTGAAACTCAGTGGCAAAGATGATTCCTTCTTTTGAGGAGAGAGAACAAATGCTATTACTTATCTCTATCTTTTGTGAAAAGTAATCCTCTTACCCAGATGAGATGGAAAGTTAACCCTAGTGAAAAAAGCTGTGGATCTGGGTTCAAAGGTCAGAGACTGACCGCAAACTAATGTATAATCTTGGGTAGGCTGCTTTGCTCTTCTGGGTTTAACCTTTCTCAAATGTAAGGTGAGGAGCCAACTCCTTTCCCACTCTAACATTTATAATACCTTATCAGTGATGACCCCGACATTTTCCAATACTCAACACTGTCTGGGGATAGACGGTGTATGTGTGTGTGTTCTTGGCAAGATGGCAGAGCCTTAGTGAGGTAGGCAGCTTCTAAGATGGTCCCTGGTGATCCCTGCCTCCTGAGTTCATACTCTTGCATAATACACCCTGCTCTGAGTGTGGGTTGCACTTACTGATTCACTTCTAACAAACAGAATACTTTGAAAATTAGATACCCCTTCTGAGATTAGGTTACAAAAAGACGGTGGCTTCATCTTGCTCATCCTGTCTTGCTCACTGGCTCTGACAACAGCTGACTAGCATATTGTCAGCTGCCCTAGAAGAGGTTCAAGTATGTGACAAGGAACTGATGTCTCTCTGTCTCTCTCCCATAGCCAGCCAGGACCTGACTTCTGTCAGCAACCATGCGAGCTTGGAGGCAGATCCTGTGAGCTGCACCTGGTTTCTTGACCACAGGGCTCTGAAAAGATAAACATATGTTGTTTTAAGCACTTAAGTTTTGGAGTAATTTGTTATGCATTATTAGTTAACTAATATACCCATCAAAGTCTCTGTTTTCTAACGTACAAGTTCCTGTCATTACCATTACTGAGGTTTCAATCCCATTTTCAAACTGAATTTATTTGGAATGAGGTCTCACTGTGTTGCCCATGCTGGGCTCAAGCAATCCTCCTGCCTCAGTCTCCTAAAGTGCTGGAATTACAGGCATGAGCCATCATGCCCAGCCTTGATTTTCTTCTTTTTGCATATATGCACAGCAGTAGAATTGCTGGATGATACAGTAGTTCTCTTTTTTTGAACCTCTATACTGTTTTTCACAGGGGCTATACTAATTTACACTCACACCATGATGTTGAGCATTTTTTTCATATGCCATTTGTATGTCTTCTTCTGAGAAAAACACGTTCAGATCATTTGCTTATTTCTATTTTCTTTTTAAAAAAAATTTTTTTTATGAGTTGGGGTCCCACTCCGTCGCCCAGGCTAGAGTGCAGTGGCATGCTCACAGCTACTCCAGCATCACCCCACTGGGCTCAGCCTTCCAAATAGCCAGAACTACAGGCACACACTACCACGCCTGGCTAATTTTTTGATTTACTGTAGAGACAAGGTCTTGCCAAGTTGCACAGGCTGTTCTCAAACCTGTGAGTTCAGGCAATCCCCTCACCTCAGCCTCCCACAGTGCTGGGATTACAGGTTTGAGTCAAGGTGCCCAGCCTAAAATTTTTATTTTATTTTATTTTAAAGATCTGGAGTACAATTCAGGTTACATATTCAAATGTTCATTATGCAGGTACCCTTGTTGATGAGGTGTGTCCCTCCCTCCCATGGTAGTTTCCCTCAACTGCCAATCACACCCCTTCCTTCCCTAGAAGTTTCCCACTACTGCCAATCCCTTTCTTATAATATTATGATAATTGTTCAAGATCTGCTTATAAGTGAGAACATGTGATACTCTATTCTTTGTTTCTGTGACAGATCACTCAGTATTAAAGCCTCTAGGCCCATCCAAGTTGCTGCACAATTCATAATTGTGTTCTTTGTTAATGGCTGCATAATATTCCATTGTGCATATGTACATTTAAAAAATCCATTCTCTTTTGATGGGCAGCATGGTTGGTTTCATGTCTTTGCTATTATAAATAATGTTGCAATAAACATAAGTTTGCAGGTATCTTTTTCATAGAGTGATTTAAGTTCCTCCGGGTATATTCTCAGTTGGAGGACTGTAGGGTCCTATGGGAGGTCTATTTTTAGATCTTTTAGGAATCACCACACTGTTTTCCAAAGAGGCTAAACTAGTTTACACCCCCACCAACAGTGTAGAAGTGTTCTTTTTTCACCACATCCTCTCCAACATCTGTTGTTTTTTGAGTTAATGATGATGGCCATTCTGACTGGAGTTAGGTGGTATCTCAGTGTGGTTTAATTTTTATTTCTTTGATGACTAGTGAAGCTGAGCATTTTTTCATGTATCTGTTTTTCATGTATCTGCTGCTCGTATGTATTCTTTTGAGAAATGTCTATTCATATCTTTTACTCACTTTGTAATGGAGCTGTTTGTTTTCCCTTTTTGGCATGTTTGAGCTCCTTGTAGATCCTAGATATTACCTTTGTCAGATATAGAGTTGGCAAATATTTTTTCCCATTCTGTGGGCTGCCTCCCACATCTCTTGATGGCTTGTTTTGCTTTGCAGAAGCTTGTCAGTTTGATGAGGTCCCGCTTGTGTATCATATCTCTTATGGCCGGCACTTGGGGTTTTGATCAGGAATTGGTTGTCAGTTCCAATTTCCATAAGAGTGTCTCCTGCATTTTCTTAGGTTTTTAAAGTTTGAGGCTTTTTGTTTGTTTGCTTGTTTGTTTCAGTTCATGTCTTTTATTAACTCATACACAATTACTTCTCTTCTGGTTTGTTGAAGCAATAAGTCAGACAACATTTGCCACAGTAAAAGTGGCTAGCCACAAAAACTCCAGCACCACATTCATCTGAAGGGCACATTTAGGCCTTGATCCATTTAGAGTTGATTTTTGTGTATGGTGATAGGTAGGGATCTTGTTTTAATCTTCTACATGTAGTCAGACAGTCTTCCCAGCACCATAGGTTCTCCTCTCCCCAGTGGTTGATGGTGGAGGCTTTGTTAAAGATGAGTTGGTTAAGAAATTGAGGTTTTTGTTTCCAGAATCTCTTTCATGTTCTATTGGTCTATATGCCTGTTCTTGTACCAATACCAGGCTATTTTGATTATTGTAACTTTATAATAAAGCTTAAATTCTGGGAGTGTGATGCCTCCCAGTTTTTTGTTTTTTTTTTTTTCTCTGAGGATTACTCTGGTTATTCGTGGTTGTTTCTGTTTCCATATGAATTCCTGTATTGTCGCTTCCAGGTCTGAGAAGAATGATGCTGGTAACTTAATGGGTACTGCATTAAATCTGTAGATTACCTTGGGTAGGATGGACATCTTAACAGTGTTGATTCTTCCAATCCATGAGCATAGAATATTTTTCCGTTTGTTTGTGTCATCTTTGATTTCTTTGAGCAGTGTTTTGTAGTTTTTGTGGTAAAAATCTTTGACTTCTCTGATTAGGAAGATGCTGAGGTATTTCATTTTTTTTGTGGCTATTGTGATTGAGATTGTGCTTTTTATTTGGGTTTCTGTTTGTTTGTTGGTGGTGTATAGGAATGTGACTAACTTTTGCACATTTATTTCATACCCTGAGACTCTTCCAAAGTCCATTATCAGTGCAAGAAGGTTTTTAACAGATTTTCTTGGGTTTTCAAGTTATAGAATCATAGTCATTTGCAAAGAGGCATAACTTGACTTCCTCTTTTCCTATTTGGATACCCCTGATTTCCTTCTGTTGTCTGATTGCTCTAGCTAGGACTTCCAATACTATGTTAAATAGGAGGGGTGAGAGTGGGCATCCTTGCCTTGTTTCAGTTTTCAGGGAAAATGGTTCCAATTTCTGTCTGTTTAGCAGTATGTTGACTTGGGTTTCTTGTAGATGGAGATGGCTCTTACTATTTTGCGGTATGTTCCATCTATGCCTAGGTGTTTGTGTTCAAGGGTTTTTATCAAGAAGGGATGCTGGATTTTATCAAAAACTTTTTCCACATCTAATGATATATATAATCATGCGGTTTTTGTCTTTACATATGTTGATGTATTTAATCATGTTTATGGTCTTGCAAATGTTAAACCAGCCCTGCATCCCAGGGATGAAGCCTACTTGGTTATGGTGGATGATTTTGCGATGTGTTGTTGGATCCAATATGCTAGAATCCTGTTGAGAATTTTAGCATCTATGTTCATCAAGGATATTGGCCTGTAGTTCTCTTTCTTTGTTGGATCTTTACCTGGTTTGGGTATCAGTGTGATGTTAGCTTCATAAAATGATTTGGGGAGAGTTCTGTCTTTCTTGATTGCCTGGAATACTTTCAATAGTATTGGTATCAGCTCCTCTTTGTATGTTTTGTAGAATTCTGCTGGAAAGCCATGGTCCAGTGCTTTTTTTTTTTTTGTAGGTAATTTTCTTATGACATAGTCGATTTCCTGGGTTGTTATTGGTCTATTTAAGGTCTTGATTTCTTCTTGTTTCAATCTGGGGAGGTTGTGTGATGGAAGAAAGTCCTCTATTTCATTTAGGTTTTCGAGTTTGTTTCCACACAGGTATACATAGTGATCTCTGATAATCTTTTGTATTTCTTTGGGGTCAGTTGTGACTTGATTTTTTTGCATTTCTGATTGTATTAATTTGGGCTTTTTCTCTCTTTTTCTTGGTCAGTCTAGCTAGGGCTCCATCAATCTTATTTATTCTTTCAAAAAATCAGTTTTGGTTTCATTGATTTTTGATATTATACTTTTGTCTTCTATGTTCCTAGTTTGGGCTTTTATTTTGGTGATCTGGATTCTTCTACTGAAGTTAGGGTTTTGGCGGTCTTGCCTTTCCAGCTTCCTTATGTGATTTGTTAGGTTGTTAACTTGTAACCTTTCCATTTTCTTCATGTGTGTTTGTAGAGATATGAATTTCACTCTTAGTACTGTTATCATGGCATCCCAGAGATTTTGGTAAGATATTTCTTCATTTTCATTTGTTTCCAGGTATCTTTTTTTTTTTTTTTGGAATTGGAGTCTTATTCTGTCACCCAGGTTGGAGTGTAGTGGCACACTCACCACCACTCCAGCGTCGACCTGCTGGGCTCTGGCGATCCTTCTGCCTCAGTCTTCCAAGTAGCCGGAACTGCAGGCATGCACTATCATGCCCAGCTAATTTTTGAGTTATTGTAGAGAAGAGGTCTCACCAAGTTTCCCATGCTGGTCTCAAACATGCGGGCTCAGGCAATCCACTGGCTTCAGCCTCCCAAAGTGCTGGGATTACAGGCTAAGCCACCGAGCTTGGTCTGTTCCCAGGTATCTTTTAATCTCTGTTTTGATTTCTATGTTGACCCAGGAGTTGGTTATCACCATGCTGTTTAGTGTCCATTTCTTTGTGTATTTTGGGGGAACTTTGTTGGTGTTGATACTTATTTTTATTCTACTGTGGTCTGAGAAGGTGTATGGCAGAATTTCAATCTTGTTGAGTTTGTTTATGGTTGATTTATGGCTGAGGATGTGGTTGATCTTAGAGTAAGTTCCATGTGGTGATGAGTAGAATGTGTATTCCCTGATTGTTGGGTGGAGTGTTTTGTAGGTATCAATTAAGTACATTTGGTTAGGCATCACACTGAGGTTCTGGATCTCCTTGTTGATTTTTTGCCTTGATGATCTGTCTAGGATTGTTAGTGGGGTGTTTAAGACCCCAGCTATGATAGTGTTAGAGTCAACATCTTTTTTTTAGTTTACCTAGAAACTGCTTTATGAAAGTTGGTACTCCTCTGTTGGGTGCTCCTATGTTTAGGATGGATATCTCTGGTTGATGGATTAAACCTTTTATCATTATGTAGTGATCTTCTGTATCTTTTAGAATTTTTCTTTAGCTTAAAGGGTATTTTGTCTGAATTAGGATCATGACTCCTGCTTTCTTTTGTGTTCCATTTGCCTGAAATTTTGTTTTCTATCTTCTTTCTTTGAGTCTGTGAGTGTCCTTTTTGGTAAGATGAGTCTTGGAGACAATATATTGTTGCCTCATGATATTTTATTCAATTTGCCATTCTGTGTCTTTTCAGTGGTGCTTTTAGGCCATTCACATTCAGGCTAATTATTGAGATGTGAGAGTCTATTCCTGTCATGAGGTTCTTATAGAGTTTGTTGTCATTGCCGCTGCTGTTTGTTTATTTGTTTGTTGTCTGTCTTTTGATTTTCGGGTTGATTCATGCGTGTTTGCAATCTTTTTCCTGCTTTCTTGGGAAAGGTGTTATCATTCTTTTTTCCTTTCTTCTGTGTTTAATTACTTTCTTAATTGTTTCGTGTAGAGCTGTTCTGGAGGCAGCATAAACTCTTAGGGATTGACTGTCTGGGAAGGATTTTAGTTCTCCATCACTGATGAAGCTTAACTTGGCTGGGTAGGTAATTCTTGGTTGAAATTGTTTATCTTTGAGAACTTTGAAGATTGGGCTCTAAGCTCTCCCCACCTGTAATTTTCTGTAGTTAAGTCTGCTGCTATTCTAGTTGGTCTTTCCCAGTAGATAGTCTGAACTTTCTCTCTTGCTGCCTTTAGGATTTTTTTTAATACCTATTTTGTGTAGGTAAATTACAACATGTCTAGGAGTTGGTCTTCTCATTTGTTGTCTTGCAAGTGTTCTCTGAATATCTTGTGTTTGAATGGTCATGTCACTGATGAGATGAGGGAAGTTTTCTTGGATAATTTCACAGAATGTTTGTTCCAGGGTGGTCTATGTCTCTCTATCTGCCTCAGGGATTCCAATTAATCTTAGGTTTGGCCTCTTAAAATATTTGCTCATCTCTTGGAGGTTTTATTCTGTCTTTTTAAGCTTCTTTTCTATGTTTTTAACAGTTTGGGTAAGTTCCGTATTTTGGTCCTCAAGCTCTGAGATTTTTTCTTCTGCTTGGTTAATTCTGCCTTCCATGTATATCAGTTTGTTAATTATTTCATTAACTGTATTCTCTATTGCTGTTATCTCAGTTTGTCTACTCCTATGTTCTTTCCTCTTGTCTCTACTCCTTTCTATTTATTGTCTCTATTAATATTTTGATATCAGGCAACCCCCTCAGATCCCCTCCCACTGTGGGAGCTTTTCTGTCCCCTCAATAAATCCTGCTTTCGCAAACAAACAAACAAAAAAAACCTTGACATCTAGGTTTGTGGTTTGAGACCAGTCATTCTGGGGCTCTTCATTGTTTGAGTTCCAAAGTCTGTATTCTTAGTGACTGACCTCCCAGGGTTCTGTGTGAGACTCCTATTCTTCCTTTGGTTTTTCTTCATTTGTGTAGGTTCCTTCCCCCGCCCCCTTTTTAAACCTCTTCTTTAGTTCTGTTGTCCAGTGATGGGGGATAACTTTTATTTCTTTTTGCTAATCTCTTATTCTTCCTTATGAAGATCCTCTTGTTTTGTTCAATTCTAAAACTGGACTGGGGGTGTGGGCCTGTGCTTTTTGCGGCTTTGAGATTTAATTTTTAAAAAATTTTTTAATTTAATTTAATTTTTTTTTGAGTTGGAGTCTCACTCTGTCACCCAGACTGGAGTGCAGTGGCCGCTCCCGGCCACCACAGCCTCGACCTGCTGGGCTCCGGCAATCCTTCTGCCTCAACTTTCCGAGTAGCCGGAATTACAGGCGTGCGCTACCACGCCCGGCTGATTTTTTGATTTATTGTAGAGATGAGGTCTCACTGCCCAGGCGGGTTTTGAACCTGCGGGCTCAGGCAATTCACTCACCTCAGCCTCCCAAAGGCGCGGGATTACAGGCTGAGCCACCGAGCCTGGCTGAGATTTTATTAATGGGGGGCTTTGATTCAGAAGCTATCTGCAGATTCTAGTATCTGCTGACAGGTGTGTGGGTCTCCTGGAAACTACTTCCCACTGCCTTGCAATCTGTCCATTCAGTGGAGTTGTCTGTTTCCACCCTGAAAGCAAAATGAGATAAGAAAAGGGAAAAGAATGGAAAAAGGAATGAAGAAGATGAAAGGAAGGTGGAAGAGAGAAGAGGAAGAACAGACTTGCATACCAACTAACGAATAAACAGAGACACAAAGACAGAAAAAACAAAAAAGACAAAAACAGAGACAATCATACAAAGAAAGAAAGACCCCCCATTGGTATAGTTTTCTTCAAAAATACCCATATACAAACAGAAAATGTAAAAAAATAGTCAAAATGACAGAAACAAAGCAAGTACAAAAACATAAACAAAACAGAAAGTAAGAAAGAAGAAAAAAAGCAAAAACTAAAACAAAAAACAAACAACAATTTTAAAAAACTCACTCTGTGACTATTTCTGTAACTCCAGGTTCCTGCTGTTGCCTCCGCCTTAGGGAGTGGCTCTGTCTCCAGGCCTTCCTCTCTCAGAGCGCAGACTGATGGGCAGCTCAGCATGGGTCAGATGCCCCATGGAAGACTGTGGGAAGAGGATGGATCAGATCTGGACTTACTCACTGCTACTGCTGTCAATTTTCCCACTTAGATCTGAAGTGTCTATACCTGTTCCAGTGTTAGGCAAGGGTGTTTGTCTCTCCAAGTCTGATGAAAAGATAGCCTCTGGGTCCCAAGATGGAGGCTAGGTGGGGCAATGCAGGTCTCTGCCAGTCCTGGGACTGAGAAGATGGCACTAATTATCATCTTGTCACTGGCATTGGAGATTTACTCCAGATTTCTATGACCTGCCTTCTCCGAGGTTCCTCCTGCTCATGCCCTGTCTGCTGCTGCAGGTGATGGAGTGGGCCAGATGCCAGGTGGTGAGGGGTGGCTGTTCTCTGCTGCCTCCTCAGAAAAGGATATAAAAATAATCAACTCATTCAATGAAAACACACTGCAGAATTAGGTCAGCAATTCTTGGTGACCTCCAGCCACCCCAGGTGTCTGGAATTTAGAGAGAAAGAGCTGCTTATTTTTAAATTGAATTTTTTTTTTGTTGTTATTGAGTTGTTTTGAGCTTATTATATATTCTGGTTTTTAATCCCATGCCAGATGGATAGTTTGAAAATATTTTCTTCCATTCTGTGAGTTGTCTCTTCACTCTGTTGTTTCCTTTGCTGTGTAAAAGCTTTTTGGCTTAATATAATCTCATTTGTCTATTTTTTCTTTTATTGCCGGTGCTTTTGAGGTCTTACACAAAAACATCATTGTCCAGACCAATGTCTTGGAGCATTTCCACAATGTTTTCTTCTAGTAGTTTTTTAGTTTCAGATCTTAGATTTAAATCTTTAACGCATTTTGAATTGGTTTTTGTACGGTGAGAGAGAGGAGTCTAGTTCTGTTCTTCTGCATATGGTTATCCAGTTTCCCCAGCACCATTTATTTAAAAGGCTATTCTCTCCCCAAAGTATGCTCTTGGTGCTTCTGTCAAAAATGAGTTAATGGTGAATATGTGGATTTATATCTGGGCTCTCTATTCTGTTCCGTGGGTTTATGTGTCTGTTTTTATGCCAATATCCCATGGATTTGGTTACTATTGCTTTGTAGTATATTCTAAAGTCAGGTAGAATGATGCCTCCAGCATTGTTCTTTTTGCTCAGGATTGCTATGGGTTCTTTTTGCTCAGGATTTTGGGGTCTTTTGTGGTTTTGTATAAATTCTGGAATTGTATTTTCTGTTTCTGAGAAGAATGTCATTGGTATTTTGGTTTAAATTTTTATTTTTAAGTTTTCTTTATCTGTATAAATTAATAGAGTAGAGGTGCAATTTTGTTACATATGTAGTGGTCAAGTCAGGGGTTTTAGGGTAGCCATCACCCAAATCATATACATTATATCAATTGAGTAATTTCATCATCCACTCCCCTCTCATCCCCCACCCCCTACCCTTCCAAGTTTTTGTCTATCATTCCAATCCCTACACATGTGTACACTTTTTTAAACATCCACCTATGAGTGAGAATATGCAATATTTGTCTTTCTGTGTCTGGTTTGTTTCACTTAAGATAATGACCTCCAGTTCCATCCATGTTGTTGCCAAAGCATGATTTTGTCCTTTTTATGGCTGAATAGTATTCCATCGTGTATATATACCACATTTTCTTTATCCAATCATTCACTGATGTACACTTAGGTTGATTCATTATCTTAGCTATTGTGAATAGTGCTGTGATAAACACTAGTGACAGTATCATTTTGATATATTGAGTTATTTTCCTTTGAGTAAATACCCACTAGTGGAATTGCTGAATCAAATGGTATTTTTATTTCTTTGAGAAATCTCTATGAGGTTTTCAATAGAGGTTGTATTAGTTTACATTCCCACCAACAGTTTATAAGAGTTCCCTTATCTCCACATCCTTACCAAAATCTGTTATTTTTTGACTTTTTAATAATTGCCATCTTGCCTGGGGTAAGATAATATCTCATTGTGGTTTTAATTTGCATTTCTCTAATGATTAGGGATGTTGAGCATTTTTTCATATACTTGTTGGCCATTTGTACGTTTTCTTTTAAAATATGTCTATTCATATTATTGGCTCATTTTTAATAGGATTATTTGTTTCCTATTTTTGTTAAGTTGTTTGTGTATATTTTGAATATTAGACTTTTGTTGGATGCATATTTTGCAATTATATTCTCTAAGTTTTCAGGTTGTTCATTCTATTGATTATTTCTTTTGCTGTGCAGAATTCTTTCAGTAAGTTCCATTTGTCTATTTTTGTTTTTGTTGTTTATGCTTTTGAGATCTTAGTCATGAATTCTTTGCCTAGCCAATGTCATCACTGGTATTTTGACAGGGATTGAATCTGTAAATTACTTCAGGTAGTATTGCCATCTTAACATGATTCATTCTTCCAATTTATAAGCATGAAATATCTTTCCATTTTTTGTGTCCTCCTCAATGAGTTTCACCAGCATTTAATAATCTTTCTTGTACAGATCTTCCACTTTTGGGGTTAAATTGATCCCTAGGTATTTTATATTCTTCATACCTAATGAAAATGACATTGCTTTATTGATTTCTTTTTCAGATTGGTTGCTGTTGGTGTATATAAGTGCTACTGATTTTTATATGTTCATTTTGTATCCTGCAACTTTACTGAATTAAAAAAATTAATTCTAACAGTTTTTTGGTGGAGCTTTAGTTTTTTCTAAGTATAAGATAAAGTCTGTGAACAAGGCTAATTTGACTTATTCTTTTCCAATTTGGATGTCCTTCATTTATTTCTTTCACCTCATTTCTCTGACCGGGACTTCCACAGTTATGTTGAATAAAAGTGGTGAAAGTGGAGATTTTCAACTTGTTTCAGTTTTTAGAGGAAAGGCTTTCAATTTTTCCTCATTCAGTATGTTACTATCTGTGGGTTTGTTGTATATATGACCTTTACTATTTTGAGGTACATTTCTTCAATGCCTAATTTATTGAGGATTCTTTTTTAATCATAAAAGAGTGTTGAATTTTACAGAATAATTTTTGACATCTATTGAAATGATCATATGGTTTTTCTTGGTTCTGTTAATGTGATGTATCACAGCTATTGATTTGCATATGTTGAACTATCCTTGCATCCCTGGAATAAATTCCACTTGATCATGGTGAATGATCTTTTTAATGTGCTGTTGAATTTGATTTGTTAGTATTTTGTTGATAATTTTTGTATCTGCATTCATCAGAGATATTGGCCTGTAGTCTTCTCTTTGTGTGTGTGTGTGTGTGTGTGTGTGTGTTCTTGTCTGTTTATGGTATAGGGTAATACTGACCTCATAGAATAAGTTTTGAAGTATTCCTTTATCTTCAATTTTTTTTTGAAGAGTCTGGGTAGAACTGGTGTTTGTTCTTCTTTAAATGTTTAGTAGAATTCAGCAGTGAAGCCATGAGATTCTGGGCTTTTCACTGATGGAAGACTTTTTAGAATAGATTCAATCTTGTAACTCATTATTAGTTTTTGAGGTTTTCTATTTCTTCATGGTTCAATCTTGATAGATTGTATGTGTCCAGGAATTTACCCATTTTTTCTAGGTTTTTTAATTTGATGGTGTATGTGTTTAATTGCTTATAATACTCTGTAATGATTCTTTGTATTTCTGTGGTCTCAATTGTTATGTCTCCTTTTTCATGTCTGATTTTACTTCTTTAAATCTTCTCTGCTGGGTATGGTGGCTCAAGCCTGTAATGCTAGAACTTTGGGAGGCCAAGATGAGAGGATTGTCTGAGACCAGGGGTTCAAGACCAGCCTGGGCACTTGATATTCCATATCTACAATTGGAATAACTGAAAGAGTTATAATAACTGCCTCCATCTTAACTGCCGCCTGACCTAAAAACAACCCCCCCATGCATACGTGTGATTTTTGTAATGTTCCCATGACCACAAGCCCATAGCTTTGTTCCCCTGAGTCATTACATTCTCTTGTCAAAAAGAATATCTTGTTGGCAGAACTCAAGGAACTTTCCAGTCACCAGCTGTGCCTGGGACATAAAATTAATCAAAACTCCCTTACAATTAAAAGTTTCCATATTGGTTACTAAGTTACTAGTTTATGGTTGCTATAGCTAAGTTGCTAGTTTATGGTTGCTGTGGTCACTAAGTTGCTATGTAGCCCACTTGGGAATTTTGCCTTTATAAGCTTCTTGCTAATTCCACTCAGTGCCGAGAGTTTTTATGGCAAGAATCTCTCTTGGTTGCCAGCTTAAATAAAGGACTTATAATTTAAACGGTGTGCTGGAGAATCTCCTTTCCTGCAATCTGGCTATAACACAATAAATCAAAAAAATTAGACGGGTGTGGCAACTTGTGCCTGTAGTTCCAGATACTTGGAAGGATGAGACAGAAGGATCACCTAAGCCCAGCAGGTTGAGGCTGCGATAGCTTGCTCTGAGTGTGCCACTGCACTCCAGCCTGGGCAACAGAATGAGACTCCAACTCAAAAATAAATAAATAAATAAATAATCTGCTCTATTTTTTTTCTTGGTTAGTCTAACTAAGGATTTGTCAATTTTGTTTATCTTTTCAAAAAATCAACTTTTGTTTCAGTAATCTTTTGGTTTTTTAAATTAATTAATTAATTTATTATAAAGATGTGGGGTACAATTCAGGGTTATGTATACAAACATTGATCATGCAGGTACCCTGGTTGACGAGGTATGCCACTCCCTCCCCTAGCAGTTTCCACCAACTGCCAGTCCCACCCCCCTTCCCCTGACAGTTTTCTGCTACTGCCAATTGCTTTCTTATAGCATTATAATTGTTCAAGGTCACCTTATGAGTGAGAACACATGGAACTCAGTTCTTTGTTTCTGTGATAAATCACTGAGTATGATTGACTCCAAATCCATCCAATTTGTTGCAAAGTCCATATATTTGTCCTTCTTTATGGCTGCATAATATTCCATTGTGTATATGTACCACATTTTTTTAACCAGTCCAGTTTCGATAGGCATGGTTGCTTTCATGTTTTTGCTATTGGAAATAGAGCTTCTACAAACATACATGTGCATATATCTTTTTTGTAGAATGATTTGAGTTCCTCCGGGTATATTCCCAATAGGGGAATTGCTGGGTCGTATGGAAGGTCAATTTCTAGCTCCTTCAGAAATTGCCACACTGTCTTCCAAAGAGGTTGTACTAGTTTGCATTCCCACCAGAAGTGTAGAAGTGTTCCTTTTTCTCCACAACCTTGCCAGCATCTGTTATTGTTTGTTTTATTAGTGATGGCCATTCTTACAGGGATTAAGTAGTATCTCAAAGTGGTTTTGATTTGCATTTCTCTAATGATGAGTGAGGCTGAGCACTTTTTCATGTGTCTGTTGGCTGCCCATATATCTTCTTTTGAGAAATGTCTTTTACCCACTTTTTAAAGGGGCTGTTTGCTTTTTTCCTTTCGGCACGTTTGAGTTCCTTATAGATCCTAGATGTTAGGCCTTTGTCAGATATACAGTTGGCAAATATTTTTTCCCATTCTGTGAGCTGTCTCCCTGCTCTCTTGATGGTTTCTTTGGCTTTGCAGAAGTTTGTCAGTTTAATGAGATCCCAGTTGTCTAGCTTATCTCTTATGGCCTGGGCACTTCAGGTTTTGATTAGGAATCAGTTGCCAGTTCCAACTTCCATAAGAATGTTTCCTGAATTTTCTAAGGTTCTTACAGTTTGAGGTTTTACATTTAGATCTTTGGTCCATTTAGAATTAATTTTGTGTATGGTGATAGTTAGGGATCCTGTTTCAATCTTCTGCATGTGTTCAGCCAGTTTTCCCAGCACCATTTACTGAATAGGTTCTTCTCTCCCCAGTGGTTGGTATTTGAGGCTTTGTCAAAGATGAGTTGTTGAGAAATTGAGACTTTACTTCTGGAATCTCTATCCTGTTCCATTGGTCTATGTGCCTGTTAAATTGACCCTTTTATCATTATATAGCAACTTTCTTTGTCTTTTTTATGGTCTTTGACTTGTAGTCTATTTTATCTGTAAAGTATAGCTACTCCTGCTTTTTTGATTTACACTTACATGGAATATCTTTTTTCTGTCCCTTCACTTTCAGTTTATGTGTGTTTATAGGTGAAGTGAATTTCTTGTAGGCAACCTACAGTTGGGTTTTATTACTTTATTCATTTAGCCACTCACTGTCTTTTAATTGGAGAATTGAGACGGTCTACATTCAGTGATATCATTGATAAGTAAGAACTTACTACTGTCATTTTGTTGCTTGCTTTCTGGTTGTTTTGTAACTCTACTCTTCATTTCTTATTGTCTCTCTTTGTAGTTAAGTGATTTTTTTTTCTGGTATCATATTTTAATGTATTGCTTTTTGTTTTTAGTAGGTATATTATAGGGTTTTTTCATGGCTTTAAAAAAATCTTATAAATATAATAAATTGTTTTGAAGAGATGACAAATTATCTTAGGTCAGAAAGAAAAAAACAACTCTATACTTTAACTTCATCCTCACCATCTTTTGACTTTTTTGTCTCAATTTACTTATTTTAATATTGCCCATCTCTTAACTGGTTGATGTAGTTTCAGTTGTTTTTGATAGATTTGTCTTTTAGGTTTTATACTAGAATTAGTTACAGATTATGCACCACAAATAAAGTATTATAGTATTCTGGGTTTGTCTGTAAACTTAATTTTATATACCTTAATTTTGGGGTGGCACATTAGTGTGTTTTTCTTTCAGATTAGAGAGATTCTTTTAGCATTTTTTATAAGACAGAGATGCTGCTGGTGAATTATTCAGCTTTTACTTGGGAAATACTTTATCTTCTTTCATATTTGAAGGATAACTCTACAGAATATGGTATTAGTATATGAAAGTTTTTTCTTTAGCACTTTGAAAATGTCATCTCACTTTCCCTTTTCCTGATGAATTCTGTTGAAAAGTCTGTTGCCAGATGAACTGGAGCTGCTTTATGTGTTATTTGGTTTCGTTCTCTCACTGCTTTTAAGATCCTCTCATTGTCCTTAACCTTTGAGAATCTGATTATTACATGCCTTGGGTTAGTCTTATTCGGATCAAATCTGTTTGGTGTTCTCGCCGACCTTTCTGTAACTGGATAGTTATTTCTTTCTCAAGTTTTAGAAAGTTTTCTGTTATTATTTCTTTGAATAAGCTTTCTGCTTCTTGTTCTTTCTCAACTCCCTCTTGAACACCAATAATTCTTAGATTTGGTCTTTTGAGATAATTTTCTATATCTTGTAAGCAATTTTCATTCCTTTTCATTCTTTTTTTTTCTTCTGATTTTATATTTTCAAATAGCCTGTCTTTGCACTCACTGATTCTTTCCTCTGCTTAATGAATTTTGCTGTTGAGAGCTTCTAATGAAAGTTTTAGTTTAATAATTGCATTTCTCAGTTCCAAGATTTCTGTTTGGTTTTTAAAATTATTTCAATTTCTTTGTTAAATTTCTCTGACAAATTATTGAATTGCTTTTTTGTGTTATTGAAGATCACTGAGTTTCCTTAAAACTGCTGTTTTGATTTCTTGTTCAGAGACCTCACATACCACTATCTTGTTAGAGTCAGTCATTGTTCCTTGTTTTGTTCCTTTGGGGAGGTCATGGATCCCTGTTTGCTGTTGTTTCTTGTGGAAGTACATCTATGTCTTTGCACTAAAGCATTAGTTATTTATTATAGTCTTCTCCATCTGGATTATTTTGTTTTTATTATCGGATATGTTTGACTAGAGATTCTTTGTAATTTGCTTGTTGAATTCCTTCCTTCCTTCCTTCCTTCCTTCCTTCCTTCCTTCCTTCCTTCTTTCCTTCCTTCCTTCCTTCCTTCTTTTTCACCAGACTGCAACCTCCTTTTGGTACTAGATGACATCTTAAGCCCAGGTTTGCCTTGGCTCTAGTAACTGGAGCACCACCCATCTGAAATGGGGAAAGTCCCAAAGGGAATATTCCAACAGTGTGGGAAGGATGACTAGGGATTCATGCCCAGAGGACCTGTGGAGTGAACCTCCTACAACTTTGGTGCTGCTGAACAGCCACTCTGATTTGTTATATCTTTTGGCTTACTTGCGATTGTTCAGCAGGGATACACCTATCCACACCAGGGAGTGGGAACTGAAATGGAAATCAAAAACAAAAGGGAAGTTTGAATCATACATCTGACTCTCCTTGCTTTATTTTCAGGCTCACCAAGCAAATTTTCATTAATGTTCACCTTCCCAGGTTGTTGGAGACCGGCTCTGACCGAGGGAGGGTTGGACCTGCACCGGAGAGTCAAGACGACGAGAAGAGACCACTAGGAGGCAGTTCTTCTGGGATCAGTCTGATCAGGACTGAGTCCAAATTTTATTCGGACTCCTTCCAACTTATATACCATTTTCTATACCCTCCAGCAGTGTGATAATCACTTACTGGGGGCATACAAATTCCATGCATATCGCGCTTTACAAACTATGTATCACAAGACCATCACAAGACTTGCAAGTTCCAAGCAAACAATTACAATTCCATGATGCATGACGTGCTTCACAAAACTTACATTAAAATCACAGGTGCACAATTTCAATACAGATTGTTCAAAGTGTTTTCCATAATGTTCAATAAATCATTCATATTATACTCTTTGTTCTAAACCCTGATTAATACAAAAACTTTCTAAGTTAACTCTAGGTTCAACCCAAGTTCACTGACTCCTAATATTTTTAACGATTAATATTATCAACTTAACACTATACTATAATCTATAAGTTTACTTAAATGACTTAATTTTTATTTATTCCATTAACCTATTATGATTCAACATAGTGCCCTGTAATTCTATAACAATTAATTCAAAACTTATTCTTGAATTACAAAACCTTACCACAACTTATATGAATTTCATATATCTAAACTTTAATTTTTATATAATCTGATGATTGAACTTTAATACTATGCTATATCTTATTAAGCTAATACCTTATCGTTAATTCTTTCATAAATCTTATGGTAGTTGTCATACTCTTGAACAAGGAAATGTATGGTTGCCATGATGATGGCCATGGGCTGGAGCAAACAGAGTTTCAGTATTTAACGAAACTAGAAAAAACGTTCTGCCTGGCTAGAGGCAGGGCAATAAAACTATTATGGTAATTTAGTTTCTAATCTTAGCTCTAGGGGATACTGCTTTTGGGAACAAGAGCTGATTAACCAGTCTACCAGGAAATAGAAGTTAAAAAATATCTTAAGAAGAAATACAGCTTAGAAAGACAGAGAAACACAAAATAATTCTGCTGTGCAACTTTCCATCAGGTGTATTGAGATTTACTTATAAGTTTTACTGCCATGTATGCACACTGGTCACTAATCACATGCCAATATTATAGGTATAACTGATATCCTATGTCAGAGGCGATCTTCCAGATGTGCCTTTACAGGCCTCAGCCATGTAGCTATAGATGTTGGCTCCCAACACCAGGTAGATTTGTTTCTTAAGGAAAGACTGTACTAGCCTTACTAATGTGAAAGTTTTGGTCCACGTGGCAGCTCAATTTATGATTATCAATTAATTCATTTTATATTTACAGCCCAATGGTCATTAATCTAATGGCTTTCAAACTTTAGCATACATTGAAATCACCTGGATCACCTGAACATGTGCTTGGTTAATACCAAGCAGAGCTTGTTAAAGCCAGATTGCTGGGCTTTTCTCCTAACAATTCTACAACACTAGGTCTGGGATGAGACTCAAGAATTTGCATTTCCACCAAATTCCCAGGTGATGCTGATGCTGCTGGTTCAGAAACCACAATCTGAGAATCTCAGGATTAGTTTTCAGGGCACTGACAAGACTTAATTTTTGGTGCTACAGTACAGTGGAGCAGACCCTAAACATTGGTGACTTCTCTCAGGTAGATGCCATTTTATGAGACTTCTTGACAGCTAGCTAACTAGGCTGTTCCTGGAAACTGTCCTATCTTGGGTAGCATCTTTTAATTATTGGTCAGAGTTAAGTTATTATCTATAACAAAATCTGTCCTGATTTGATGATTTATACCAGAAACTGTTCAATAAGTTATTGATTTTCACTTCCATTACGTGCTGTTTAATAATGTCAGAAGAGTGGCACCCCTATTACTTTCTAAAAAATACAATCTAGTTTCTTTTCTGAAAGTTAATTACAATACTTGAAAGTAACAGTGGCCTTTTCCAAAGTAATGTCTCCCTTTCCCCTCTAATCCTCATCAGTCTTCTAACTTTTCAAAATTCAAAACAGTTTGTATCACTTCTGCATCAATAAGAGCTGGTAACAGATGAAATTTCCTTGCTAGTTTCAACCCATTTATTCTCCCAGTTCTTTGCAAAGTTTTCTAGTTGGTTGCAGTTTCAACATGATTTCCTTGTCTCTGTTTCTTCCCTCTGCTTGCTGGCAGTTCTTACTTGCCTGACATCAGCAATACTCAGTTAAGTTTGTATTGACTGATGGCATCTGATCAAATGATTGTTTCTGTCTAAAGTTGTTCTGTCCTCCTGAATTTCTCTCACTGTTCTCTCTGTGTCCCTTTGCTGTTGTCTGAATTTCTGTGTTTCCCCAGAACTTGTATGTTAGAATTTTAAATTCCAAGGTGATGGTATTGGGATATGGTATTGTAAAAGAGACCTGAGGGAGCTTATTCATCCCTTCTGCCACGTGAGGCTGCATTGAGAAGATACCATCTATGAACCAGGAAGTAGGTCTTCAACAGATGCCGAATCTTCTGACTCCTTGATCTTGGATTTTTCAGATTCCAGAACTGTAAAAAAATAAGTGTTTGTTTTTTAAAGCCACTCAGGCTAAGGTATTTTGTTATAGCAACTCAAGCACACTAAGCCATACTCCAAGCAAGCAATTCTTAACCTGTCAGAGCACCATAAGCCACAAATGCAAACTACTTACATAATTTAAAAATCTCTAGCAGCTACATTAAAAACTAAAAAAGAGGCCAGGCTCAGTGGCTCAGCCTGTAATTCCAGCACTTTGGGAGGCTAAGACTAGTGGATTGCCTGAGCCTGCAAGTTCGAGACCAGCCTGGGCAACTTGGTGAGACCTCGTCTCTACAATAATAATAAAAAAATAAAAATAAAAAATTAGTCAGGCGTGGTAGCACGTGCCTGAAGTGCCATCTACTTGGAAGGTTGAGGCGGAGGGACCTCCAGAGCCCAGTAACTCGACACTGGGGTGGCCATGAGTGTGCCACTACACTACAGCCTGGGAAACAGAGTGAGACTCCAACTCAAAAAATAAAATAAAATAAAAAACTAAAAAGAAACAGGTGATTTTGATTTCATCATGCATTTTATTTAACTCAATGTATTCAAAATATTCTCATTTCAATATGTAATGAGCATGGAACTGTTAATAAAATAGCTTACATTCTTTTTTCATATTGATCTTCAAAATTCAGTGTGTTTAACAGCACATCTCAATTCCTACTAGCCACATCTCAATAACCACATGTGGCTACTGGCTAATGTATAGGACAGTGTGGTTTTAGAGCCTCTGAATCCCTGGAATGTATTTCTCCAAAATGAAGCAGCTAAGTTCATGCTATTTTGAAAACTTCATCGGGGCTTCTTGAAACAGCCCCTGATGCCCATCCTTGGGTTTCAAGTTAAGAATTATTGCACCTAGCCGGGCTCGGTGGCTCAGCCTGTAATCCTGCGCCTTTGGAAGGCTGAAGTGAGTGGATTGCCTGAGTCCGTGGGTTCGAGACCTGCCTGGGCAACTTGGTGAGACCTCATCTCTACAATAAATAAAAAATTAGCTGGGCGTGGTAGCGCGCGCCTGTAATTTCGGCTACTCGGAAGGCTGAGGCAGAAGGATTGCCGGAGCCCAGCAGGTCGAGGCTGTAGTGGTTGGGAGCGGCCACTGCACTCCAGTCTGGGCGACAGAGTGAGACTCCAACTCAAAAAAAAAAAAAGAATTATTGCACTTAAGATCCCTCAAGCTCCAACAGGATATGATGCTCCTGTGTCCAGCAATCAGTGATGAAGTTGCCTTTGCGTTTGTGTATACGTGTAGGGCATACTGGTCAACGAAGGGCATTAAAGTATGGGGCTTCTGCTCTTTCTGCTTCTGGGTTCTTGGTCCTAGCATCCCACACCATTACTCCCTACACCTCCTTTTCTCACTTCACCTTTAATTGCTAAAGAGGTGGAAGAAAAAAATGATAAGAGTTAGAATTAATAGAGATTTCTTGTTCTAGCTTGCCAGATTAACCGGCATGGCCTGTACTAGGTGTTCTTTGTATTTGTGACAGGGCTTTATGGATAAGTAAGAAAGAGGATTTGTGCCTACATATCAGAAACATTCTAATGTTTGGCTAGTTATACTGTTCATGCTTTTATCTCCTGCATTGTCCTTCTCCAAATCATTTGTCCGCTGGTGGATCTTGACAAAGTGCCTGCACAAAATTAACAGGCATGCAAAGCCTGGGTGAGCAAAATTGATTTGCCTATAATCTGTTTGTGAAGAGATCAGGACGTGGTTGAAGTGATTTTAATTTCAGAGCCCAAGTTGCTAGTCTGTCTTTTTGTCAGGCAATTAGTTCCACTGACTGGGCGAGAATGCCGTGATGCAAAGTGCCCAGGGGAAACAGGCAAATGGAAACAGCACATCCTTCTTTGCTTCCTTGGAGCGTTCTTCATGCCAGGCCTCTTTTACCTGTCTGGTTTATTTTGGATAAAAGTCCCTGCTTGGCACTAGGTTCTGTGACTTCTTGGGACCCAGAGCTGTGAAAAGGGAGGTCAGAAGGACAGGTATGGGGGCCACTTCTGTGTGCGAAAGTTCTGAATAAGGACTCGGAGGGAAACAGTAGAGGAAATCTGAACTGTACTACTTCTGGACTGTCCGACTATGTGCTAAGAATTTTATGTATGGTACTTCATTTTATTTATTTTTTAGTAATCCCAAGTGATAGTTATTAATATCCTCATTTTGCTGATGATGAAATTGGGGGGCAGAGAGAAGTTTATAATTTGCCAAAGTCACACCTCGAAGAAGTGCAGAGTCAGGGTTGCTCTTTGTCCCTATGCTAGTTACTCAGTTACTCACAGAAGCCATTCCTTCCTGGACTTTGAGAAGAGGCAAGGTATCTTAACAAGATGCTTCCACCCACTTGGGCAGGGAATTTGTCTCATTCCTTCCAGTGTCCTCCATGCCCAAATGAATCTGGCTCATCGAAGGTACAACATAGGCACACAGAAGGCAAAACCATATTTGTCCAGTGACTGAAATACATCATCCCATCTGATTTCTCACCATGATCATCAGAGGCAACAAGGAAGACATTATTATATTCATTTTTGTTTACCAGAATTAAAGGGAATATCTCAATTTCTAAAGCTGATTTAAATAAATTTTTGAGTTGTTTTTTTAATTGTCAGAGTGACGAATTACCAATAAAGGTTGCAAGCTCCTGGAAGCAGGGGCCATTTCATATATATTTTTGTATCCCCCACCCACAGCACAAATAGAGAATATTTCTATGATCACAGAAATTTATACTGGACAGTGTTGCTCCAGAGGAAAGCAAGGATCAGTTGGTAATAATTTAGCATAATGCCTACTTCAAAACCAGAAGTAGAATTTATTAATTTTTGAATGAATAAATGAATACCATAGCGAAAATGTTTTCTTAATATAGACTGAGTTAATTACAGTGATCAGTCATAGGTTGAATTAGTGCTTTCAAGGGTAGCTAACTCCATTTTTCAAAGTGAATCATCAAAAAGAGTAAAACAACTCATTTCTTAAAGACATCAAAATGCAATTTTAAATGTCATGTTAAGTAATGGCAAGAGGTTAGAGTGGGCTAGTCAGTGATTACTACTGCTTAACAGTCATTTAAAAAGCAAGGCAAGAGCAATGTTTGTACCAATATGGCATTTAAATAGTCAAAACTAACTCTACTTAAATAATTAATTTATGAATATTTACTAATGCCATATTTCATTTACTTTGTACCATTTTTCATGAAGCTTAAACTATATCATGGCTATTATTCTCATTAATATCATGTCATCCATCTATGCCAGGAGACTGGCATTGCCTTTTAAAAAATGACTGTGAAATCAAAGTCTCAACACATTAAGGTTTTTATTTACCATGATGGCCAGCCAGTGAGGGTGATATTTGGAGTTCCCCTTGTGATTGTCTCACCTATGCTTTTAGGGACATTTGAATAAAAAAAGAATAGTAAAACAGATGTCACAAGGCTTTACTTCTTGCACTAAATTTCCCACAAAGTCTAGAGTATCTTAAATTGCTAGATGTCCTATCCGCCTCTTAGGAATGGAGTGTGTTTTATTAATTCAACATGTTGGTATTTTATGGAAACACGACAAAGACTATGGTACATCCAACTCCTTTCAGTTCTCACTTTGACCAGTCTCATCTATGAGCTTGACTGTCTTAACTAAGACTGATCTATTACAGTTTGGAAGGTGGGGGACCTAGCACCTGTATAAAACTACCCATTCATTCATTTATTTAACATCTACATGTGCTAGGCACTGGAAACATAGCCCCTGCCACATAGCCCCTGCTTTCAAGAAGCTTATGGTCTATTGGAGACTCAGATAAGTAGACCAACAAGACCACAGATAATGACCAGTGCTTCCGTGGGAGTAAGCAAAGACTGCTAAGAAAGTCATGTTGTTCAGTCTGGGGGATAAGAAAAGTCTTCCTAGGAAAATAGTTATAAATAGTGTCATGAGACCTGTATAAAAGTTACTCAAGTGATGAGACAGGGAAAGAGAGTATAAGAAAGAGAGTATGACTTGATTGAGACTATGGCAAGACTATGGCAAGAAGTGTAGAGAAGTGGCAAGAAGTGTAGAGAAGTGGCAAGAAGTGTAGAGATTCCAGGGATCCACAGAAAGCAGTGTGGGAGAATGAGGCTCTAGAGCTATGTTGTCCAATATGGTAGCCAATAGTCACATTTAGTTATTTAATTTTAAATGAATTGAAATTAAAATTAGAAATGCAATTCCTCAATTGCACTAGCCATGTTGAAAGTGCTTAATAGTCACTTGTGGTTACTGTATTTGAGAGTACAAATATGGGCTAGTTCCATCATTACAGGAAGTTCTATTGGATGTTTCTGCTCTAAGGTTGGCAGGGGCCAGTCGATGATGAGCTTTAAATGGCATGCCAAGATGTTTGGACTTCATTCTGGGGCCAATGAGATGCCACTGAAGCATTTGTTGCAGGAGAGGAGAATGATCAGATGTATGTGATAGGCACAAAAAGGATTAGATAGAGGCAAGGCTAGGAATTAGAGAAATCAGTAAACAGATATTGGACTAATTAGTGCAAGAAATCATGGAGGCCTAGAATAGGTAGTATAGGAGAAAGGAGTATAGACTCAAAAAATATTAAGAAACAGTCAATAGAACATATTAAACAATGTCTAATGATGTCTAAGCAGATGTAGAGGATGAGAAGTCAGATGTGAGGTTGACCCCTGGCTTGGGTGGCTAGTGAATGATGGTACCATTAATCTAGATGAGGAACAAGGAAGAGGAATAGGCATGGGGGTAGTGGTAAGAAATTCCACTTTGTTTTTACCATATTTGAAGTGCACACGGAGACATCCACATGAGCTGCAGATAGCATTTGAATAGCCAGATATGAAGCTCAAGGGACAAATCTGGGCTGGATATTAAGATGTTAATGTCATCACCATGTAGATAACAGCCGAAACTATGGGAGTGGATGAGCCCCCAAAGGAAGAGAGTGTGGAGTGAGATGCTAAGATGACCAAGGACCAAACTTACAGAATACTGATGGTAATGAGACCAGCTGGTGGGGTAGAAAGGGAACCAGGAGACAGTAATGGGATCCAAGCAAAGCGAGTATTTTAGGAAAAAGGAATACTCATTGAGTAAAATGCTTTAGAGGGCACAATAAGGTAGGGGTTGAAAAGTATCCTATGATTTTGCGAGAGGTCATTGGTGATTTCCAGAGGAATGATGGAGGTGGAAGGAGCATTGCAGTGGGTTGAAGAATGAATGGGAGTAGAAGAGGTGACAGCAAATTTAAATAACTTTTTAAAGAGACTTGGTGATGAGGACTTCAGAAGTGGCTTATGTCCTCTCTGTGTCCCCTGTGACATTTTCAAATGTCTACTTCATATTAGGGATATTTATAAACTATCTTACACTTCAAGCACGTTGGAAGTACAGGCAGGACTTCTATAGCTTCACATTCATTGTTTCTAGTGTGGTTCTTGCATATGGCAAATGCTCTGCTGATATTTGTTCAATGACTTTCCAGCTTTAAAATTTTCAGGCCCTTGTTGGATTTGAATAAATATAAAGTGTGTATTCTTTTCATGTGTTTTTCTCTTAGACAACTTTTTCTGATTGAATGAAAAGATCTCAGTTCCATTTGAGAAAAAGATGATAAGGCCAAGATTTAACTGAATTTCATATTTCCAGGTAATTTTGAGTTGAGGGGAAATTTTAAAAATCAGAAGAACTAGAAGGACAAACATGTTTTAATAAAAAAATTTATTATAATTATTTACACCAATTCCTTGGTAAGCATATAAATGTAAACTTTTATTGTTGGCATTATTTCACATACAATTTATCCAAATTCAGAGTTAATACTGTCGTTTGAGAGTACAGGTAGTGAGAAAATTTTGTTATATTCACAGAATATACATCCACGTGCATTCAAAATGTGTCCCTCTCTAAGCCAGTGGTATAGACACTGTCCCATTGGCTCTGCTTCTGCCTCGCAGGTGTACACTGGGGTCAGTCATTTCATCCGCATGCTCCTCACTCTTCTTTTCCTTCAGGCTGTTGATAAATCTCAAGGTAATTTCATCCCACTCTTCAGGCAACAGCATCAGCAGAAATCCAATGCAGATAATGATGGTGGCAGCTAGGCGCACAACATTGAATATCACCTCCTGCTTTAGAAGATCCACAGCTAGGAAAGAAAAAGCAAATCAGTCACAGTCTGCAATGGTTACTTCTCTAAACACAAATGACCAAAGTCAATGTTATGTCTAGAGATTCCCCAAAACTTCTTTACTCTTTCAAGTTGGTGTCTCCTTTTTCATATCGTTACCTATGTTTGCTTTCCATTCCTTTCTTCTAAATCATATTTATCCCTCAAGGCTCAGCTCAAATTCCCTGTAATTTGACTTCATAACCTCTCCAGTTTTCTCTCTTAACACTTTCCCCTTCACCCCTTCACCCTTCTCCTGTTTCATTGGACCATTGGATATTTTTCAAAAGAGCCAGACTTGTTTGTGTCTAGGTCTTTGTGCAGGCTGTTCTTTTAAAAAATTTGAGGTAAAAGTCATGTAATATAAAATTAACCATTTTAAAGTGAGTTTAGTGCATTTAGTACCTTCACAATGTTGTGCAATCATCACCTCTATCTGGTTCCCAAACATCTCCATTACTTCAAAATAAAACCCTATACCCATTAAGAAGTTACACCCCAGTCCTTTAGCTCCCCTCCCCAGATCCACTAATCTGCTTTTCCCCCTTATGGATTTACCTACTTTGAATGTTTCATCCAAATGGAACCAAATAATATGTGACTTTCTGTGATTGACTTATTTCATTTAGCATCATATTTTCAAGATTCATCCATGTTGCAGCACATGTCAGCACCTCATTCCTTTCCATGAGTGAATAATATTCCATTGCATGTATTGCAACTTGGTTATCCATTTATCTGTTGATGGACGTTTAGGTGTTTCTACTATTTGGTGATTGTGAATAGTGCTGCTATGAACATTCATGTACAAAGGGTATGTTTGAATCCCTGTTTTCAGTGTTTTTGGTTATATGCCCAGGAGTGGGATTGTTGGGTATATGCACACTGTTCTGTTTTGCATGAGATGCCCTTCCCTCCTCATATCCCACTTCATCCAGCTAAACCTTCCCTTAGATCTCTCCCTTTAGGCTTCTTGCAGGAAGCCTCTTGGATATTCCTTCTAGGGACTCATAGCATTCAGTACATACCTCTATCAAAGTACTTCTCTATATGTTGTAATTACTCTCCCTCCCTATGCTGTGTGGTCCTGCGGGCAGGGACTGTGCTTATTCAAGATCTTGCACCAATGTTAGCACAGTTCCTGGCATATACTAAGTGCTCAGAAATTATGTTGTTGAACGAATGAACTCATGGATGAACTTTATTGACAATTCCACTCCTCTCTGATATTTCTTTCCTATAAACATCTTATAGCCTCTGGAGTCTGTCTCATACAATTTGGCAATTAAGAGACTCTACTTTGTAGAGTCACAAGTTGTTTCATGAAGGTTGATCTTTTCCAAATCCTTTTTTTTTCTGAGTCAGAGTTTCACTCCGTAGCCCAGGCTGGAGTGCAGTGGCATGCTCATGGCCACCACATCCTCAACCTGCTTGCGGGGTTCAGGTGATCCTTCATCTTCAGCCTTCCAAATAACTGTAACTACAGGTATGTGCCACCATACCTGGCTAATTTTTTGATTTATTTAGAGATGAGGTCTTACCATGTTGTCCAGGCCTTTTCCAAATTTCATTGTAAGTTTCTTTTTAAAAATTTTTTAAATTTTTAATTTTTTCATTGTAAGTTTCTTAAGGGAAAAACCACATAATTTTTTTCTTGTCTTTTTTTTCACAACCCTGATCGTATAATAAGTGCTCAATAAACACTTGATTATCCTAGAGGAAAGAAAAATGAGTATGCAAGATTTGAAATCATAGAATCTTAAAGACAGAAGGACTGTACAGTCATCTAGATAACCTATCTGGCAATTTCACTAGAAAGATTATCCTGGAAAAATGGCTTCCCCTCTTCTTCCCGAAGTGAGTCAAATTGCTTTTCCTTATATCTGTTCCAGAGGGCCATCAGCTCTGCCCCCAGGAGAAGCTTCCTCAGTTCCCCACAGCTAGTCTGATGAGAAACCAGCACCCTGTACATTTCCTACTTTTTTATTAGTGATGTGCACTTGAAAGTCCTATGCTGGGATGCCTTTTGTTTCCACAGGACTGCCTCTAAAAATACACCAAAATTAGGTTGTCAGGGAGTTACATGAAACTCAAATGATACATTTGGTATTCAATTCTAAAAGCACAACCAAGTAAAAACAGTGTTTTTGTAGCTGCAAATTTTAAATCTGCTGCATAGTTATTCTGTTGTCTGCCACCTTCATGATATTTGAAAACATCTTTCCAGGCAAGGGACATAATTCACAATTGTTAGGAGGAACAGCTCAGAACATAGAACAAACATGGCAGGAGACATGTTGTGGTGGTCAGAATCTGCACATGTCAAATCGTACCAGTACCTGCATTTCCAGGAACACTGAGCACTGTTCCAATGGAGATCAGGATTGGGTATGTCAGCACCACCCCGACATTCACCAGGATGTTGAAGGCTGTAAAATGAAGGAGGATATACAGGATGAAGGGAAATTATTATGCTGGGCTCTTTTGTTCTCATGGTAAAATAATCAATGTCTTTAAATGGGCATTCAAAACTGTTTGCACCTTTGGTCAATTAATCCTCTCATTTTGGAGATGGGTGTATGTGCATCTTGCCTGAATTAGTCATTCTTTTTTTCTCCTCTGCCACTCTGGTTGCCTGAGCTCTTGCCAGTTGGTTGGCAAAAGGTGTATAGAGCAATGCAAAGAGATAAAATAATCAATTCACTACACTGCTTATTAGCAGTACAAAGGTATGTTGGGGCCAGTCAGAGGTTAAAAGCAAGTGATTGATTGAAGTTTGGTGCTTTATCTCTTTTTGACTTTGCTTTTGTATGCCATACTCTTGGACATTAAAATGTTCTAGTGTTACTACCTAAAGGAAGGTCTATCCAATGTCAGCCTACGCCATTTTATCCCCTCTCTCTTGAGGTGAGCATCATACAGGCAAGCAAAGGTGGGCTCAAGGTAATTCACTTAATTTCATGTACTCTTTCCACATCCTGAATTTGTGCATAGAAAACCAGAGGGTAGGTCTCCAGAGCCAACTGAGGGTGTAGTCTGATGCTCTTTAACACCTTTGGACATCTTTAGTTAAATATAAAATTAGTTAAAATAATTATTTATCCTCTTTGAAAATTCTCAAAAACATGTCTTCAAAAATAAAAAAAATATAAATTACAGAGCATTATTTTAAAAGAGTTCAATCAAATGTTTATTTCAGAGGTTAGAGAAACAAATATATATATTTTTGAGTTGGAGTCTCACTCTGTCACCCAGACTTGAGTGCAATGGCTGCTCCCGGCCACCGCAGCCTCGACCTGCTGGGCTCCGGCGATCTTTCCGCCTCAGCCTTCCAAGTAGCTGAAACTACAGGTGCACACTACCACACCCGGCTAATTTTTGATTTATTGTAGATATGAGGTCTCGCCAAGTTGCCCAGGCAGGTCACGAATTGTGGGCTCAGGCAATCCACTCACCTCAGCCTCCCAAAGCGCTGGGATTACAGGCTGAGCCACCAAGCCTGACTGAGAAATAAATATTAGCAACTATAAAAGGTCCTCAGTTCAGAGAAAATCTTTATGAAAATGACTCAAATATGTTGCCTATATTGCTGTAGAACCAAAGAAAGTTCTAGAACCCTTCCTGTTAGGATAATGTGTATTCTTCTATAATTATATATATAGATATATAATTATATCTATGATTCCTACTTTAAGCCCACTGGAGTTATTTGTGCTTGCTAGAAACAATGGGTTTGACTTTCTCAAGACTTGGGCTCCTCTATGATGTTCAGTAGTAGTGACAATCAAGACAAAGGCCCTTCCTAAGTTCATAACTGCTCCTTCTTCATGGAAAAGATGCAGTGAGAAGGATTCCAGCACCTTGACACTCTCGTCAGATTCAGGGAGTCAAATATGGTAAATTCTAACAAATTGGAAATTTATTTAACACGGCACAGGCTCTGCTGAAATCTTCATCTGTTATTTTATTGGCTGAACTGGATATTTTTCAGACTGAATGGAAGCATTGGTATTTAGGGAGAACTGAACCCTTCTCACTCAACAAGAGCCAGATTACTCATTGAAATACGTTGTCTGTTTTTCTTTAGATCTTTAGAAAGAACACTTACATTCTCTTTGATAATCTATGGGGAAAAAATATGTAATTCTATGTGTTATCCAAAGCATGGGACCCCACTTGAGTTTAAGTGTAATTCAGACATTCCTAGGGGAGTGAATGAAGCCAACCTAAATGTGGGTTAAGATATTTTCTGGAAGATAGGTCAACCTGAGAGAAGGAGAGGCAAGTAAACAACACAGTCATGTTTATAGGAGATGTGCGGTGGTTGAGAGCACAAACTGCTGTTTGTCTCTCAACCCAGCCCCCAACTAGATCATATCTGATTCCTAAGAAGAGAGGGATGGAAATAAAAACTTAGGAATGAGAGCACTGAAGATCCTAAAACCACGGGGTGTGTAACAGTCAAGAGAGGAGCTCTCTGATTTGTCACAGCACAACTTTGGCACAGGAACTGGGCAGTGTCCCTGAACTCTGGAGGATGGACCTCATAGAGCTCAGTGCTGACTGGCATGATGCCCAGTGGAGTGTAGAGACCACGTTGCTTGGTGGAGAATGCCAGCATGAGTGGCACCCAGCCTCAGCAGACCTGCCTGGGAACAGGATTAGACATGCCAAAGAATATTCAATGGTGGAGGGCTATGGCAAGGTAGAAATCATGCGTGCAATGAAGGGGCGAAGGGAGGGGGACAATCATGAAATTTTGACTTTGATTGTTTCCAGTTAGGCAGTTCCTGGCCAGAAAATAATCTAGGTGCTTTTAAAGAGGAGGTTTCAGTGTTATGGAAACACTGCTATTGATTTCTTTTCAATTTAGCAGAGGTTATGAGAGGTGATAACCACACATTTTTGGCCTTGAAAAGTAGAACTCAAGGGATCAGCAATTATGTTTGATTCGTCTCTTGAGTGTTTCCTGTCTGTTTAAGACCTCTCCTGAGGGGCCTGGGCTGGAGTGGAAAAAGATGATCCAATCAATATCCTTGTGGGAATGAAAATAAGGACCTTTTTCTCCCAGGAATTGCAGTGCTGCTACTATTTCAAATCATATCACCTCAGTGAAGAAGGTCAGCTGAGGGTTGGTGGCTATCCCGCAGGTCGAGTGTGGACAATGGGCAGTGGGCAGAGGGGGCTGACCTTAGGTAGTATGTGGGAAGGAGAGCGAAACAAAAATGATTTGATTCTGAGTAAACAGACATTGAGTCATTGGGTTGTTGCTGTTTTTCGACTCCTTGGTGAGAGAAGAGCTGGCTTGTTATTTTTCAGGCTCTGCCTCACATCAAGTGACAGCAGCAGCACAGCTTGAAAGCTGGAGCCTGGAGCTCAGGTGAAGCAGCCAGTTTCAGTTATCGGGAAGTGGGGGTGAAGACATTAAAAGGACTCCTGCTGGCTTTTTCTTGGCCATTGACTAGGCATAGTCAGCTCAACCAAGAACACCAAGCCCAGTGCATGCTGTGTTCTTCTCTTAACTGGTGATGACCTCCTATCACAAATCCTTCTTCCATCCTTAGCTAGTGCAAGCTGTTTAACATGTATATGAGCTTGTCTTCCCTTTGCTTAAAGATTATTAAGGAGACTTTAAACTCAAACACCTCACCATGGCTTTCCAGGCCCTTCCCAATCCTCTGACACCCAAACAGGATTGCAGTGGCACAACTCCAGTTCACTGCATCCTTGACTTCCTGGGCTCAAACGATCCTTCTGTCTCAGCCTTCCGAGTAGCAAGGACTACAGATGTGTACCACTACATCTGGCTAATTTTTTAATTTTAGCTTTTGTAGAGACAAGGTCTCCTTATGTTGCCCAGGCTTGTCTTAAATTCCTGGCCTCAAGTGATTCTTCCACCTCAGCCTCCCAAAGTGTTGGTATTACAGGCGTGAGCCACTGCACCCAGCCCCAACCTGCTTCCCTCTTAAGTAGCATTTCCTTCCATCCTCCTGAACCCAGTGCTTCTACCATTTTGAACCACTCCAAGTTCCTTGAATGCATCCACTCTCTTACATCTGTCTGACGTTATGTGGCATACAGGGAACATAATAACATCACCCAGTATATAAGGAAGAATGGATGAGGTTGCTTGAAAGCCAGTGGTGCGCAGAATGGCCTGGGCCTCCAACTGCACAACTTAACCCATGGGAGGAATGCTAGTAGGCTAGCTAGGATCTAATAATCAAACACTAGCCTGCAGAGAACCTTCTAAACAGCCAATGATGTTGACCAATGTGAGTTTGGGGAATAGAGCACGGAGGTGCCCAAGGGAATAATCCTACCATGATAATTTAACTATCCAAAGGAAGATTGAGTGACATAGGGAATGTAAGGCAAAATCTGAGGCCACTTACCCAGCCACAGCCCTGCCATCCCACAGAGGCAGCCCCATGGCAGAGCTGCAAAAGAGGACCAGTGCTCCACCTTGGTGAAATACAAGATGACCGGGGTGAAGGAGATGAAGATCAAATTGAAGAAGCCCAAGGTGGAGACAAAGTGTGCAGCTTCCCCAAAGTTGGCACTTCCCAGAAACATCTTAAACAAAACCTGGAATGGGAAAGAAGCTCCTTAGCTACACAGTTGCAGACTTTGCAGGAGCAGAAAGTTCTATTGATCAACCCGGTGAACAAACCGGCCCAGAGCTTATTCTCCATTTCTTCCTGAGCTGCCGTCCCTCTGGCACTAGATGGGCTGTTGAGATCAGGCATTAAAATACTCTATATAACCTTCATATGAAATAGCAAGTGCCATAAAATGAATTTGTTATGGTGTTGAAAACTGCCGGGGCACTGTACATTGGGTTAAATGCCACCATCAGTGATGGGTATAGGGTGAATGATAAATAAGAATGCAGACAAGCCAGAAAAATCTTCTAGGATTGACATGCCATCAACTCTTCCCTTCAAGCATGGGATTCATTTCACCCTTATTCCAACAGATACTGAAAATGAAATTGGACAAAGACCCTATCATTATGTTGTTGAGAGAAACAGTAATGATGCCTTGGATTTATAAGCAATTTTCTTTCTGAGCTTAAAGTGTTTTCACAAACATTTTGTTTATTCTCCTGATTAAATTTTTTTCTGGATTATAAAACTATGTACAGAGGAAAATGGCAAGGATAAATGAATAGGTCAACTAAGGTCACAGAACATACTAATCCTATAACATGTAAGGGAGATCTTTTCTGCCTGGAATTATTGTACAGGTATGATTTTGTGCATGCCAGCAAATATTATCACTCTTTGAATGAATATATTCCTTAACCATATCAGGAGAAATCTCTCTATAATCTAGCCATCCTGGCTACATTCTAGGCCCTACTTTTAATTTAAACTGAACATATTACTTTTTCTCTTGAAAAACTTAATCAGCAGAAATTGAGTATGTGCTAGTCTTTGGTCACATCAGACATCTTGGTGGAATCTCAGCTGGGAAGCAAGTTAGACACTAATGGTCACTGAGTGAACACTTGTCAAGCTTGTCACACAGAATCAATGCGCCAGGAAATGTCAATATGGAAATAGATTTCATGCCCTCTGAGCCACAGTGCTGGTTGAATAATCAGAACAGGCATCCAGGAGGGATGAAAAGGGTACTTTTTGTCTTCCAGAGACTGTCTTTCTCACTGAAATACCAAGAGAGGTGAAACTGGAACAGTTCTTTAATACATCCAGAAAGTTGGCTTTTAAAAGTAGAGCTTTGGGGAATAACCTTTTAGATCTGCTCTTAGTCCTGACTTTTGAAGTCAGCTGCAATGATTCTGAATAGAATTTTCACTGATGACAGGGAACTCCAGTGGAGAAAGAATGGAGGTACACACAGCACACTCAGAGCATCCATCAGAGAGAAAAAGAGGTTTTTCATTTTCTAGTAACATGAGCTCCTATGGCATGGGGTTAATACGTGGCAAGAAGCGAGGTCTCAAACAACAGGTTGTTTATTCTAACACCACCTTTGAGTTAAAATAATGACTGCAGATAATTAAAGAAGCATAGGGAGAGGAGAAGCCTCTAATGTCGAATAATTGCCTGATAACAAGAGGGCTGCAACATAGTGTGCAGACTTAGGAGTTGGCTAGTTGAGAGTTTTAATCTTGGATCACTTCTTGGCTGTATCACTTCTGGCAAGTTACTTAATCTTTCCAAACCTCAGTTTCCTCATCTGGAAAGTGGGAATAAGTTTATTTATGCCTCATGAAGTGGTGCTAATACAAGCAAAATTTTTTGGCAGGTGCCCAACACATTAAGTACTCGATTTACTTACTATTATTTCAACACATCTATGTTCTGTTTGTTTTAGTATTGCCTTCATTTTATTTTATTCATTATTATTATTTTTTAGAGTCGTGGGATATATGTGAGGATTTATTACATAAGCAAATTGCGTTCTGATGAAGTTTGGGCTTCTAGGAAGCCCTCTCTTCCATGGTAGAGGACCTGGTACTCAATGTCTGGAAGTGTGCCCCTTATCCCTCCTCCCTCCATCCATTAGCAGTGTCCAGCATCTGTTGTTCCCATCTCTGTACTGATAAAACATCTATATTTTTCCTAACCAAGGTTTTCATTGTATTTTCTTACTTTAATACTTAAGTCTAAGCTATAAGTGACAGCTGACAACAGAAGAAAGTGCACAGCATACCTTATATAATGCAGATGTAGAGGCTGAGCCCACTGCAAATGCTACTCCTATGATGGAATCAGCGTGGAAATTATCTGCATACGCCATCATGACGATGCCGGTAATAGCCATTATTGCAGCAACTATCTGTTGAATAAGATGCAAAGAGATAGAAAGAAATTGAAGCCTCCGTATCCCAGAATGAATAACTCAGTGAAAGTTGCTAAGTACTTTCACGAATGTTGCTAAGTGCTACCTTAAAAATTACATTTTGTACATCACTGCTTAAATGCAAGAAGGCTCAGTATTAGAAATAAATCAGCATACTATGAGACATTCAGGCACAGAATATAAAAGCTGCTCACATTCTAATTAAGGACTAGTAATTTTTAAAAAATTATTTAATGATTTTCACTATTTATTTTTATTTTTTATGGCTAGTAACATTAATTTAACTTTTAAGCTCAACTTTCTAGAGATTGATAACCATATTGATGAAATAAATTTAATAAACAGTCACTTCTTAGCACTTTCATCTATACTGTATTCTTTTTCTTTAAACAATTCAGCATACATTTTCATCAGGTCCTTGGATCAATGTGTGTTTCTGAAGATCTCCACATAATCAAGACTTGATTAAGAAGATATAATATCGATACAGCTAACAGGTAAAATTTAGGGCAAGGAAAAAAAAGAAAGTAACCTCTCACAGTGATTTATACAGGAACAAGCTGAGTCTGCACTGTCACTTGGAAGCCAATTCTTCCTTTTGTTTATATGTGTAAATTAATTCTATGTTTTAGAAAAACCACTGAAAGATAATTTTATCTAATTATTCTAGAGCATTAACTGAAGTATCCGTAATTCAGCTGAAGTCATAATGGTTTACTGTAAACTGAAGGGATTCTTGGTCTATTCAAAACAGGAGTCCACTCCCTTAGTGACATGCTGGTTTACGGGTGGTTCTTTGTCTTGAACTAGCTTTATTGGAAAACATTTCAAAACTACAGTAAACAGTAAAATAACAACCCTGGAATAGGTAACAATATGTCATTTCCTTGTAAAATAGTCTCACTGACTTTAAAATCAAGATGAAATTTGTGAGAAATTTAAATCTACATGCTAATTAATTTTGTTAAGCTTCAGTTCTGAGTATTCCCAAGTAAATAAATGCCTCTGTAGATAGCTTTTTTTCACATATGGGACTCTTTTAAACATTATTAATGAATAATTTTTTTATAACAAAATATGTATCTTTTTTTTGTGAGGTCGGGGTGTCACTCTGCCACTCAGAATAGAGTGTGGTGGCACAACCACCGCTCACCACAGACTTGACTTCCTGGGCTCAGATGATCCTTCTGCCTTAGCCTTCCTGGTAGCTGGGACTATAGGGGCACACCACTATACTTGGCTAATTTTTTAGATTTTTGTAGAGATGAGGTCTCACTACATTGCTTAGGTTGATCTTGAACTCCTGGCCTCAAGTGATCCTCCTATCTCCAGTTCCCACAGTGCTGGGATTTCAGGCATGAGCCCCCATGGCTGGCCCAAAATGTAGATCTTTAACATGTAACTACACACTTGCTTGAAGCCAGCACAAAGTGTGCTCCCAATGACACAGAATTCAGAGATGGCAAAAGCAAGTCTTTTGTTAATAACCACCAAAAGCAAGTGCCCCATTGGTTTCAGAGTAGCTCCACACTAAAGTGTCCTTTATGAAAAACAGCAGGAGGATTTGAGAACAGACACCAACATGTCAGCAGTGAAAAACCGTCTTCATAAAACATTATCCAGGAAGCTGCTTGATGGGAGGCATTTTTCTTGCTGAGTGAATATCGTATTCTCTGAAGTTGCCAGGCGTGTGTTCTAGTTAGACTCTGCCTCAAAGTATAGGGAATAGAATTTAATACACACACCATGAGGTGTCAAGGAAATTTTCTAAACAAGAAGTAATAGACTTATAAATAAACATACTGAAGGGGTTATCTAGACCTGGAAATTTTGTGAAGGTTATCATTTTCCTTGATTTGGAATTTATAGTTCAGCTAAGGATGTGCAACAATTCTTTGGGTGATTCAATTTCAGAGAAATAAAAAGGCACATTAGACACTGGCATTTTCTGATTTGTTTTTGTGTTTAAATAATGTTCACAGGTTAAAGCATTAATGTGCACAAGTAGATTTCTCTCATAAGACTAAACTTGTAGGACAACAAATTTGAACTTTTTTTTTTTTTTTTTTTTGGCCAAGCCATTTGTTGTATTTTTTTGTTTAAATAAGCAGGTGATTACTTCAAGCAAGGTTAACAGAATACAGTGTAAATAAATCCTAACAAACTTTACACCATGTGTTTTTCTTTCTTTCTTTTTTTGAGTTGGAGTCTCATTCTGTTGCCCAGGCTGGAGTGCAGTGGCACACTCATGGCCACCACAGCCTTGACTTGCTGGACTCAGGCGATCCTTCTGCCTCGACCTTCCAAGTAGCTGGAACGATAGGCATGCACCATCATTCCTGGCTTATTTTTTTATTTACTGTAGAGACGAGGTCTCACCAAGTTGCCCAGACTGGTCTCAAACCCCTAGTCTCAAACATTCCTCTCACCTCAGCCTCCAAAATTGCTGAGATTACAGGCTTGAGCCACTGTGCCCAGCCACCATGTGCTTTTCATATTTAAAGTTATTAAAAGTATTTTATACTATATAATATTTGGATTTAGGCAATTATATATAGTATGCAATGTGGAGTTTAGGAAATTGTGAAAACAGCCCATAGAGAAACTGAAAAACATAAAACTAAAATACTGTCTGGAAAATGACAAGCATTTAACACAATTATCCCCAGAATATGACCACAGGTGGGAACGCTTCCTTTTCTTAGTCAGTCATTAATAAATATATATATGCATATAATTTCTATTATAAGTTTTCTGAATATAGGAATTGGATATGGTTAAAGATTATGTAATTTCACAGCAATTCAAAATTATAATCATAGTGACCCTCGTAAAGATCTTCGTTACTTGTTATATTCAAGTGCTTGTGAAGATATTAGTCTTCACCTCTAAAATTGACGTATCAATTACACCAGTATCTCTTTCAATTGCTTTTACAAAGAGAAATATTTTTCACTTTAGGGGGCCAGATAACACTGTTAGTTAAGTTCTAAAAGCATGAAAATCTGAATATTTCAGATGTTAGAAAAATTCTAACTTTTGTAGGTTATAAAGTAGATTCCTTGGGAGGAGGTGTAGTAGGAATAAATACGTTATTTGCCACATTTTAATTTAAATTTCACAACTATCTGGTAGGACAAATTCTCTATGGCCATGTTTTAAGAAATTTTCAATTTCTTATCTACACAGTTGTAACTAAAGAAAAGGATCCCAGCTAATCTTGAAAATGCAGGAAAATGTTAGGTGTAGGGCCTATTTAAAGTGGTCGTCTGTAGATCCCAGAATGTCTGTGCTGGGTACCACTGGTTTAGCTTTAGAGACTAAATACACTTTAAGTTTCCAGAGAACAAATAAGGGTCTGATTTACCAGCCTCATCCAGTTCACTGTTTCCCATTCACAGATTGTTTCCGCAACTATTATTAGCATAACAGTACCAGCTATTTTAGAGTCTAAGGCATTGAAATGAACCTTCAATTGCTTCTCTTCCAGCAGTGTTCCTTCAAGATTATGAAGACTCTAATGAATGATTGTAAACCAAACACGTTTCCTTACTTTGCCTTGAGACTAATTCTGTCTCTTGAAGCTGGGTGAGTAGGAAGCAGCTTCACTTCGTTTACAATGGATCTTTGAATCCCAAAACCTATAGCAGCCCCTAAAATGCAGGTCTCAAACTACACTGCTGGCAGTGGTTGTACTCAAGTTGAAGACTGAAGGTCAGCAGTTCTGTTTGGATACACTCTGTTTTACCAGTAAGCAAGTCGCTGATAATTTTCCTTTTTCTCTCCATGAGTGGATTTGCATAGAGTTCATTTTCAAGGAACCATAGCTAAAAAGAACCCTTGAACTTCTGAAAATGTTATATTTAAGGTTCTGGGAAGAGCTATGATCTCTTACTTAGATCTAATTTAACTGAACAAGAGCTGAAATGTGAGAAATTAAAGAGGTGTGGCAATTTATCACCGTCCAGACACTCTGTGTGAGGAGGAGGGAAGTACCTAGGACAGAAGTAAACCCAAGGGGTGCTGAACCTCCTCTGAACTCCTTCTCTCCCTACACACATCAATGTATATGTGAAATAATCCATTTGAAAATTATCTCAAAGGAAGACCTGGATAGTGAAGAGGGAAAACAATCACAGGACAGACATATTGCACCTTGTTGCAGGCGTTATGAATTCCTTGTGGGCATACCATCTGAGAGCCAGGACAATTCAGCTGACTCCTCTCTTGACTGTATTCATAAATCATTGTCCTGCCAAGAGGGGGGATGACAGGGAAGAGTCCATTCTCCACTGCCTCCGCCAGGAAGTATAGAGGTCCTGGGTGGAGAAGTCTTCACTGCACATGAATGAGCAGTAACCAAAGGCAAGATGGAAACAGAAGGTCATCTTGAATCTTATCTTAATATGTAATATCAGTACAAATCAGTAGCAGCTCAGCTCCAGTGTCCTGTTTTAGAGCGTTCAGTGGCCCAAAATGAATTCAAAGAAGTACAGGTTATGCAACGAAAGATTCAGTTTAACTGATATACTCCAGTCAATCCTTGAAAGATCTTAGAAAGTCTTTGAAACAGCCACAGTTTGGGGAGTTAACTGCATAGGGACTCAAATATAGCTGGTAAATATATGGCTGCCAAGCTGAAGGGACATAAATTCATCTTATAATTGTCTAAGAAAGTTGGGGTCTGCTGAACCATTCACCATCACTAATTTTCTCTATATTATCAAAGAAATTTGAAAATGAAAAAAATTGAATTAATATAAAAAAACAAGAGAGGTACAAGACTTGAAAGAAAAGTTTCTAACATTCTAGTCTGGCATTTACTTTTCACTGGAGTGAGACAGATAACAAAGAAAACTCCCAGCCAGTGGTGCATTGCCCTTGGGAAGAACTTTCTTTTATTTAGGTGGCTTCTCTGGGTCCCATGAATAGGAACACTAAGAACAGGATCCCAGAGAGAGAAAAAAAATCTATCTTCAAAGCTGCAAGAGCTGGATTATAACTTTAGAACATTTTTGCAATTTAAAAGATGATCCTTTAGAGAAGTTTACTAATTTTCACAGGATGATCACATATTACCTAAAGCAATTTCTCATGAAAGTGTTTTTTAACATATCACATCAAAGGTTACCAGTAAATTGGTTGAAATGATTTCAAAATAGAAAAGCTAAATGTGTAACAGATTAACTATCTGTAATTCAATCAGTATTCCAAAGAAACAAAATATTAACAAGTTATTCTTAACACATAATCCATTTTAATGTGAGAATGACTAATTCTGGCCCACTGGTGGTTCAGATAAACCTATGTTTACTGATATTATAACTTAAAGCACCCTTCATTCTGTTCATGATGTTATTTTGACATGAAAAAAATAGAAACAGGGAAGACCATAGATTTTCACCTTAAATGTGATCATTCCCGAAACCAAGCATATATGAGAGTTATAATCCAACAAACATCTGTTTCTAAATTACTGAAGCTTTAGCATAAGCCAGAAATATAAATTTTAATCTGATGACTGAAAACACTCCTTTAGCTGTTGTTGTTGTTTTTAAAGAGTAGTCTGGTGGGACATCTGGAGGAGCTGTGCTTTAGATTATTTATAGATGTAGGTGATAAGAGTTGCATTTATGTTGTCAGTGCTCTGTATGCCCTCCTTTAATTTCTCAAATGACCTAATTATACATGTTCTTAATATGTCTCAGGAGGAAAAGAATTGCTGATACTGTCAAAAGGCAAAACGCTGAATATGTTTTGGTGCTTCTCATATCCTATGGCCTGATTATGGGCATCATTAAAATTACACTTTGACATTCTTCCAGAACATGGCATTAAATACTTCCTAATGTTTCACAGTGAGAAGTGAAGCACTTCCTGTCACTTAAAAAGAAAAAATATCTGACTTTTACCAGCATACCTGACACTAATGCTTACTATTTTTGCTATCTAGGATGTCTTAATTTATGCATATATTTATTAACAAGTACTTATCGACTATTTAACATTTCTTCTATCAGGTCTTATTAATTACCAAGGCTGTATTAGCGTCCTCAAGCTGCTGTAACAAATTACCACAAACTTGGTGACTTAAAACAACAGAAATTTAACCTCTCACAGTTTGGAGGCCAGAAGTTGAAGATCCAGCAGGGACCCAGGGTTTCTCCAGGAGATGATACATTCTTTGCATTTTCCAGATTCTGAAAAATGCCCTTGCCTTCTTGTGGCCATATCCCTCCAATCTCCATGTTCACATTGCCTCTTCCTTGTCTGTGTGTCTCCTCTGTGTGAGTCTCTCGGGCTGTTGTCTTGTTAATGGATTTAAGGCCCACCCAGATAATCCAGGATGATCTCCTCTTCTCAAGATACTTAAGTTAATAACATCCACAGACTCTTTATCCAAATAAGGTCACATTCACAGGTTTGGGGAATTAGAACGTGGACAGATCTTTTTGGGAGCCACCATTCAAACCACTGCAAGATGCCAGATTCAAAATGACCATGATTAATAGCCTCTAGGCAGATTTTTAAAGTCTGTGATTTAAATATGTTACACAATTTTTCTTTTCCTTTAAAAGACCTCAAAGAAACTTGCTTTTTTTTTTTTTTTTAACGGGCCTCTTGCATTCAGTGGTTAAATGCATTCATTCACACAAATACAATTGATTTTCTTACTAGTAAATCTAATAGTGAATGTATTGGTTTATTTTTAGTATTTATATGCCACTGAAAGAACACAAAAGCCCTCAAATCTTCCTTTTTTTCTCTCAAGACCCTCCAGGTCATCATGGGTGTTCATGGTGGTGAAATGTAGTGAAGAGAAAGATCTCATAAGCATGACTTCATTTATTGTATTTGCAAATATCTATTGAGCCCCTCCTTTGTGCCCTGCATTATTCCAGGTGTTGGGAGTAGGGACAGGGCTGACTTCCTAGGAAATGACCTGTGTAGATGTGTGGGAGCTTGTGCCTAGAAGGTCTCCACACGGTGTTTAATGCTCTGTTTTTGCCATCTTGAAATTATTAATTTTTTTAACAGGGGCCCTGAAATTTCATATTGCATTGAACTCTTCAAATTATGTAGCCCATGATGAATGGGGCAGGGCACAATATAGGAAAGGTCCCTGCTCTCAAGGACTTCTCAGGATACCTAATGGTAGACAGCTGGAACTAGTGCTCCAGGTATAAATACATGATGCTGAGCTCTTTGGGGAACAAGTCTCAGATTAGCCAGTGGAGAATGTGCTATCACATTTGGGTATATTCTAATGGTGTCATGGACTGACTCACACTGATTGTGTCTTATATTAAACCTTTCTACTTATTTTTCATATCAAGCTTCAGTTCTAAAATCCTGAAAAGCATCTCTCGATATACAATCAGAATTTTCTAACTGGCTATTTTTTTTAAAGCGCTGAAAGGGTTAATGGCCACCATGAGCTCTCTCTCTAATATAGACATTAATTTCAGCATTTGGGAGGGGCCCAAGGACTTTGGACTCATTGCCAACAAGAGTAGTATTTTGATAGCAAATATGTTTCAAATTTGAACTTGGGCATCTCTTTCAGAGAAGAATAAGTTCTAAAATGCTGAAACTCTGGGAAAAGGCTTGTATTCACTTGTACCTCCTTTTAAAGAATTTTTGTCTCAGTGTTTTTTTATCACAGTGGCATGCCAGATTATATGAATGAGATCTGGCTTCTTAAATCTTCATGGCTTCTAAGCAACTATTTCTAACATAGAACAAGTTTACCAAAAAAAAAAAAAAAAAAGTTTTTAAAAAATCTGTGTTACTCCTGAAAGGAATAAACTCAGAACTGAAGTGATTGGTGGAAGTTTAATGAAGTTCAACTAAGGATTTGTATTCAAAAGAACAAGTTGTTGCTTTTTTCCATTTCTAGGTTAGTAACACTAGATATATAGTCACTTTTAAGAGCATTGTGCCATTACCAGTGATTTTAACTGCTGTTTGGTAATCTTATCTACTTACACCAATATTAATTAAATCCATTTGGTGGGGGGCAGGAAGGGGCTGCCTCAACATATGTTGATTGAAAAAAGCAAATCATAATCTTTACCGTGGCTAACTTTCTTAGACCTTCTTTCCTGAGGACAGAAGGAGTTGATTGCACCATTGATTCTAAAAATTACATCTCAAATAATCACTTATTTTCTGTTATAGTGCTTCTTGTTGGAATCGGCTCCCTAGCCAGCAGAAACAATCTCTTTATCCTTTCATGATGTCGTAACTGTCTGGGCTTCCTAGTGCATCTTCCAATTTCAATTTGTACTCAGAACCAGTAGAAAAAGTTTTACAGAAACTCCATAAGACAAAGCAGCTCTCATGATGCCAAAGATTTATGATTAAGGGAGACATCGCGCATTTTGAATCAAGTGTGCCATTACCCTCACTCCCATGAACCTGTCTTTCAACACAATCCACGACAGCAGGAAGACAAACGCTTTGTTACAACAGAACAGAGCAGAGACATCCGTGGCTGTCAGTTTCTTTAAAGCCAGCAAATAAAGATAATTAGTCAAAGTCCATAGGATAGAAAACGGGGCAGTTCTTTTAAGAAAGAGCTTCAATGTCAGACCATCTTCACCAAAAATCCGACTGCATTCCCTAGGAAAGAAAAAAGAAGTTAATACCCAGGTACTAATGGTGGCACATATTCTGTACTTACAAAGGGATTTGCACTATGAGAAAGTTGCCATGTAGAGCTTGAGATGAGAGACATGGGTTTATCTTGTCATCTACAACCACTGAATGCCTTTTAAAATGCACACACGCTTAGTAGAGCCCCATCAAAACTCATTTCGGATGAAAGGATTTCTTTTTCTTATCACTGGCCCTAGTCAGTGATGGTTCTTCCTGCCGAGAGCCCACAGTTATGCTGGGATGAGTTCTCTTAAGTATAGACTTTGGATGCAGGTAAGGGAACACCAATCCCGCAGGAAGACCAGGTATGCATAAATGAGGATAGGCACCTGGGAAGACACTGCTGCCAGCAAAGACTGTTCTCACTTGGCTTGTCCTGTCCCCCAGGTGTTCCTTCCCTCATTGCTTCTCTTTCTTTTCTCCTCTCACTGTCAACCTTCTCCCCTTTGTCACTGCTCTTGCAGAAAGGAAAAAGTGCTCTCTATCCAAATGCCAGCTCACCTGTGTAAAACTCTATTCTACTTAAGCATTAAGTTTTAAGAAATGTAAAAACGCAAAGAAAAAGAATAAATTTTTATAGAGAAGCAAATAACAATGGGTTTCTCTTTGGGATGATGAAATCAGAAATTCTGGACAAGAAACATTGACAGGTGGCAAGCTTGAAATGAAGCTTAGAAGTTGGGAAACACTAATAATTTAACTATGCTTATTATTATAACTGCAGCTACTAGTTTTTAGACCCTTTCAGGATATCAAATAACATTTCATAGGTGTTTAACATAGGCAAATATATCTTTGGCTCTGGTTTCATGCTTTCCAGAGATTTTTTTTCCTAAGAAAACACTCTTGCTAATATTGTGGTATATGATTTTTTCTTCCTAAGTTTTAAATTCACCTGAGACAAATAAATTCCTCTGATAGCATATAAAAGAAATGATTGAATTATCAAAACTTACTTCCAAATGGACAATCATTCATTTTGATATCATATAGATTTGATACTTTGTTGAAAAATCTTTTTATGTTAGTGGTAAGAAAAAACTGGAAATGCTTTCATACAATTCAAGAGACAATAGTCAGGGGTTCTGGTGCTTTGGGACAAATTCTATTTCTAATCTTATACACTAACTCTGTATTTCTCTTGTTCAACCATGAGAGCTTTGGGAGTAACTTCTTGGCAGATGGTATTGATGAGTCTACAGGGAAAAAAGACCAAGGATCTAAGAATTTTCTGAAAAATTTTTACCTGTCATGTGGAGGGGGCCACTGGAGAATATTCCCTTCAAAAACACTGTTTTCTGCTTGACAATAAAAACTTTTTGATTCTGTTTCAAAAATGGTCAACTTCTCTCTACCTGTACTACAGGTGGAGGTGTCTTGACAAATCCCAGATTTCACTAAGTTCAGAGTCAGTCTGATCTGAAGCTCATTCCCCAAACAACATTTCTGCTGGCAGCAGCCTCTTGTTATAAATTGGTTATTTTAAATCAAACCCACTCGGCTTACTTTGAGGTGTTCTTAATGTACTGCTTTTTATACTAAACTTTTTGTTGTTTTTAAATCAGTATGTACATCTAAACCATAGAAGCATTTAAGTAGAACAAAGACACTATATGGGGGCACACAGGTAGTTTCAAACAGAGACAATTTTAGTCTGATGATCATATTTCCTTGCAGTCATTTATTATATACTGCAATTAAAAAAAAACTTCTGCCCTAAGATCATGTCTATTTTGATGGGAATCAAATACCGAATATCTTTAGCAATCATAAATAGATAAATGATTTTATCCTTTCTCTCAAACCAGAAAACATGTATTTTTTTGAATCATTTTTTGTTTGTTTCTTTCATTATAACAAATTTCCATAGACACATATAGAAAATCAACTCATGGTGTGATTTTAATATTCCCAAGCACTTCCAAGTTGGTAACAAAAAGAGGAGCTGAAGATAGACACTCCACACAGTTTGTTACGTTTTTAAGAACAGTCTCATAATGCACCAATGATAAAAGTCATTGTAGCTTAAGAAAAGAAGAAATTACCATTATTTTGGCTTCTGCAAGACACACTTATTCGTCTGAGAAACAATAAGCTGGTGTGGAGAATCTATAGTTCTCTCATCTGCCGTCCACTGACATCCCTGACTACTATTTCTGGATGATCAGAGGAGCCGTCCTGGAGGTTGCTCCTTAGTGTTGGGCTTTTCCTTTTTGCTGCCCACTAGCAAACGTACCTTGACCCACATGCCGCCTTTGTCTTCCTTGAGTGCTGGGCAGGGCTGTGTGACATCAGCCCTATGAGCTTCCTGAGTTCTCCAAGAGGGGGCTGCAGAAGCCAGGTTAGCACAGAACAACCACTAAACCATGGGACACCCAAGTAAGCCCAGCTGCCACTCTTCACGGCTAGCAAGGAAACAGACAAGGCCCCATGTACTCCCAGTCAGGGTGGCATCCTTTGAAGTTTTCCAGGACAAAATCTCCCATTGCATCATTCCTCTGCTTGGGTACCACAGTGTCCAGATTATTGAGCAAGTATTTATGTTACAATTAAAATTAATACAGTTTTTTTGGGGGGGGCTTGAAACACTAGGATGTTCTTTTAAAACATGACTTTCACTGACAAGCTTCTGCAAAGTCAAAGAAACCATCAAGAGAGCAGGGAGACAGCTCACAGACTGGGAAAAAAATATCTGCCAACTGTATGTCTGACAAAGCCCTAACATCTAGGATCTACAAGGAACACAAATGTGCTGAAAAGAAAAAAAAACAAATAGCCCCATTACAAAGTGGGCAAAGATATGAATAGATATTTCTCAAAAGAAGACATAGTAGCAGCCAACAGATTCATGAAAAAATGCTCAACCTCATTAGTCATCAAAAAAATGCAAATTAAAACTACACTGAGATACCACCTAACTCCAGCCAGGAAGACCATCATCAATAACTTAAAAAATAACAGATGCTGGAGAGGATGCAGCAAAAAGGGAATACTTCTACACTGTTGATGGGAGTGTAAACTAGTCCAGTCTCTATGGTAATCAGTGTGATGATTCCTAAAAGCTCTAAAAATCGACCTTCCATATGACCCCACAATCCCCCTGCTGGGAATATACCCAGAAGAACTCAAATCATTCTATGAAAAAGATACTTGTGCATGCATATTTGTTGCAGCATTATTCATAACAGCAAAAACATGGAACCAACCATGCTGCCCATCGAAAGAGGACTGGATTTTTAAAATGTGGTATATATACATGATGAAATATAACACAGCCATAAAGAAGGACAAAATTATGAACTTCACAGCAACTTGAATAGACTTAAAGTCTATAATACCGAGTGATCTATCACAGAGACAAAGAACTGAGTATCACATGTTCTCACTCATAAGCAATCCTTGAACAATTATTGTAATACTATAGAAAAGGATTGGCAGTAGCGGGAAACTGTCAGGGGCGGGAGGGGGGAGGCAGGATTGGCAGTAGTAGGAATCTGCCAGGGAAGGGGGGGCACACCTCATCAATAAGAGTATCTGCATAATGAGCATTTATATACTTAAGCCTGAATTGTACCCCACATCTTTAAAATTAAAAAATTAAAAACAAACAAACAAAAAACCACATGACTTTCAAAAATAAATAGATCTGGATTTACATCTGTGTTTCATTATTTATAAGTGTGTGATCTTGGATGAGTCATTTAATCTTTCTGCACCTGTTTCCTCTTGTGTTAAAATGGGTATAATGACACCACTTTAAAAGGTGGATATTGCTACTGGGGATGATTAAATAAGACACAATATACAAAAGCACCAGTACAGTGCCTGGCATGTTATAGATACTATTTTTTAAAATGAGAGGACTGACTGGGCTCGGTGGCTCAGCCTGCAATCCCAGACTTTGGGATGCCAAGGTGAGTGGATTGCCTGAGCCCACGGGTTTGAGACCAGCCCGGGCAACTTGGCGAGACCTCGCCTCTACAATAAATCAAAAATTAGCTGGGCGTGGTAGCCTGTGCCTGTTGTTCCAGCTACATGAAAGGCTGAGGTGGAAGAATCGCCTGAGCCCAGCAGGTCGGTGCTGGGGTGGCTGTGAACGTGCCACTGCACTCCACCGTGGGTGACAGAGTAAGACTCCAACTCAAAAAAAAATAATAATAATAAAGAGAGGACTGATTCTGCTTCTTGGTGTTCATTACCAACCTTAGATTCTGAATCTCTGCATTCCACAAAATAAATCAACTCATATCCCCAAGCGATGAAAATATGCACATTTGCATAAAACATATTTTCAAACATCTCCGACCAACCATTTAATATGAAACTTACCTGAATTTTTTCATTGGAGACTGCTTTTCTTGAGCAGTGGCCAAATGACCAGAATAATAGACTGGGAAAAACATAATGTTCCAGTTTGTTGAAAACCAAGTCATGAAAAATGGGCAATAGAAGTTCTTATAAGTAATTTTTACAATCTGTGTGGTTCCAACCCAAGACGATGATACTGACAAGATGATCAAGAGTCCCCAGATGGCCTTCAGAACCACGGACGTGCAGGACAAGCAGCGAGCTTTGATTCTGTTTTCTTGGCTGCTGTTCTCAGGATGAGTCTGTGTCCCATCGTCTGCTGGAAACAGGAAAGGAATACAAATGTGTGGAAAGCAGGTTATGAAACAGCAATCAAATGTGTCAGCTCCTTTAAAAAGATGGATGAAACTGAAGAGGCAGACAATAGAAATACCAGTTTTTCTTTCTCTATCGTCATTTGAAGAGATTAACAACTAACAACTCTGGCTGGCTCATTTTCTTTCTAAAATGTTTGCTCTACAAAGTACAATGTATATCTGAACCCTCATCCAGACCGTGAGGATGTTTGTGAACTTGGTGGATGCTATGCTATTCTCCAGTTTGTCCTATTCCCTTTCTTTTAAGAGCATTACACGTCAACCCCCAAAGACTTTGATCTTGGCCAGGTTACCTGCTTTCTGCACTCAAAGATGAGCTGGTGTGAGGCATGCCACTTCCCAGCACTCTCTTGCTTGTCCCTTCTGTCACAAAAATGCAAAATCCCAAATAGAAGCTGTCCTTTTCATCTATGTTGAGGAAGAAGCCTAACCCTACCAAGACTACTCTGTATCCACCAACATGAAAAGATAGTGAGAAACAAATATTTGTTTTTATATCCCACTGGGTTTAATTGCAGCAAAGATGATTATTAAATTGAAAAGCAACATGTCCCAAGAACAGAGCAAGTCCTTACTATGCAAAGTCAATTCCCATCTCACAAAGAATTACTATTGGATATATTTCTGGGAGCACAATGAGTTCTGCATTGCACTTTTACATTTACTAAGAAAATGCACCTGCATTTTTTCACATTAAAATAGCCAAAGCTCTCTGAAAGTAATGATCGTAAAGGCCTTCTCAACAGAAAAAGCAAGTTCAACATAATGAATCTCATACCCATCAGGAAGTTGGACAGGAGCAGACAGAGGTCACCCTGAGTTCCTGAACTGAGATTCAAATACAATTCCGGGAAAAAGGAGGTAGAGTTGTCTGCAAGATTCTCTTGGGTATTCAGGAACCTCCCTTAAGCACCACCTGTGTGCTGCGGGTGTAGAAACTGGTGCAAGCCCAGTGCAGTGGCTCATACCTGTAATCCCAGCACTTTGGGAGGTGGAGGCTAGAGGGTTGCCTGAGCACAGGGGTTAAGGAACAGCTTGGGCAACTCGGCAAGACCTTGTCTCTATAATAAATCTAAAAAAATTAAAAAAATAAAAAAACCAGGCATAGTGGCATGTGCCTGTAGTTTCAGCTACTTGGAAGGCTGAGGCTGAAGGATCACCTAAGTCCAGCAGGTTGAGGCTGCAATGGCTGTGATCCTGCCAGCACTCTAGCCTGGGCAACAGAGTGACACTACAACTAAAAAAAAAAGGAAGGAAGGAAGAAAGAAAGAAAGAGAGAGAGAGAGGAAGGAAGGAAGGAAGGAAGGAAGGAAGGAAGGAAGGAAGGAAGGAAGGAAGGAAGGAAGGAAGGAAGAAAGGAAGGAAGGAAGAAAAAGAAAGAAAGAAAGAAAGAAAGAAAGAAAGAAAGAAAGAAAGAAAGAAAGAAAGGAAAAGAAAAAGTGTTGCTGTCCACAGATCACAAGTGGCAGTGGATGGGGCTTCTCACTTTACCTTTCTGGAAACTGCTGGCTTTCCTCCTAAAAGTCTTCCTATTCAATGAGCCAGGTGTGACTGTCTACTGTGTTAAAAACCTTTACCAAGTTAAAGTTTCTGATATAATCACTTGGAAGAATGAGGAAGCAAGTCTTGAAAGTAATTTCTTCACTTGGGGAATATAAACCGAGTAACTATGAACGCAGCAATGACTACATGACTTCTAAGTCTTGTAAATAGTACTGTCAGTGTCCGTAGCTCATGCCAGTCATCCCAGAATTTTGGGAGGTGGGACAATTACTTGAGCCCAGGAGTTTGAGACCAGCCTGAGCAACATAGCATGACCTCATATCTACAAAAAATAAAAATATCACCTACCACCACACCTGTAGTCCCAGCTACTCAGGAGGCTGAGGCAGGAGGATTTGCCTGAGCCCAAGAGGTTGAAGCTGCAGTGGGCCCTGATTGTGCTGCTGCACTCAAACAGAATGAGACCCTGACTTGAAAAATAAGGAACAAACAAACAAATAAATAGCACTGAATTCTTAGGGCCTAGGGCTCCAGAAGGAAAAAACTGACATTCTTTTATGCTTTCTTTCCTTCCTTCTTTCTCTCTCTCCTTCCTTCCTTCCTTCCTTCCTTCCTTCCTTCTTTCCTTCTTCCTTTCCTTCTTTCCTTCTTCCTTCCTTCAGGTGATCCTTCTGCCTCAGCATCCTGAGTAGCTGGGACTACAGGAGTGCACCACCACACATAGCTTTTTTTTTTTTTTGGTAGAGATGAGGTCTTGCTATGTTTCCCAGGCTGGTCTTGAACTTCTGGGCTCAAGCAGTTCTCCCACTTCAGCCTCCCAAAGTGCTGGGATTACAGGTGTGAGCCAACATCTTATGGAGTCTCTACCAGGAGCTTATTAGCTAGTTGGGTTCCAGGGGTTCAAAGATGGAAGACTTGAGCTCAGGGTCCTCTACAAAGTAAAAAACCACACCCAATACAGTGTGATAAGGGCCAACTCTGACAGATCAAGACCATATGAAGCAGAGAATCACTTGTTGAGGGGTGGGGTGGGAAATGATCAGAAGAAATTTCCATGAGGCAGTGACATTGAGATAAGTCTGGAAATATGAATGAGCTGGCTCCCTAGACTGTGTCTAGATGACACCTTCTCTTGATAACAGCTTCAAAAAGTTCCTCTATGGCCATGTGGCTTATGCAGATAGCAGTGTAGAAAAACTAGGATAAGTAAGAGGATAGAATGAGAGATCCTTGTATTGAGAGGCCAGAAAAAGGACATAAACTTACTCTACTAAATAGGTATTATTATTCCCACTTTATAGATGAAAAAACTGAGACTCATGTTATGGATTGCCCAAAGTTAATCCAACCCAAGTCATTCTAACTCCAGGGTCTAAAATTTATTCTGAATACTCACATCTAGGTTTTCAGCATTTAGTTTTCCATTAAAGCACTGGAAATTTCAGAAATGGTTTGGAAAAAGTTTTATTTCTTGACAGAAGTGGAAGTCTTATATGAGACTTAAGAAGTGATACTTAAGAGAGAGGTGTACCTCCTATGCTACGTTTTTTTGAAGGTCATGTCTGTACATACCACCATCATACTATGGATGTGCTTTTGATGACATCCATAGTCACCTAAATCTCTTCAGAGTATTGACCCTAATCTTCTTCAGCTAACTAGACTAATTGTTGCCCTTCCTTCCTTCCTTCCTTCCTTCCTTCCTTCCTTCCTTCCTTCCTTCCTTCCTTCCTTCCTTCCTTCCTTCCTTCCTTCCTTCCTGATTCAGAGTCTTACTCTGTTGCCCAGGTTGGAGTGCAGTAGTGCAATCATAGCTCACTGCAGCCTCGAACTCCTGGGCTCAAGCAATTCTCTGGTCTCAGCTTTCTGAGTAGCTGAGGCTACAGGCGAGTGCCACCACATCCAGCCAATTTTTAAAACTTTATTTTAGGGATGAGATCTCACTATGTTGCCTACTCTGGTCTTGAACTCCTGCCTTCAAGCAATCCTTCCACTTTGGCCTCCCAAAGTGCTGGGAGTACAGGCATAAGCCACCATGCTCCACTTATTGTTATGAAGTATAGAATGATTGTGTCTCTAGGGCTTTTTTATTTTTCTGACCATTTAAAACAAGATTTTCTACAGTCCTGCCTAGATTTACCATTTTGCATATACCATTTAAGTTAGTTTAGCAGGAATTCCATCCATTTCCATGAAATGTTAGTGGCATCAAGCAACTTAATGGTAGAGGTCACTGGAATTTGGAAACATGAGTTTAAGTCCTAGCCCTGCCATTGGATAGCCCTGAGTACATGTTTAATTCCAGTCTTGGCTTCTTTATATGCCAAACAGTGATCTATCTATCTCTCAGGATTTGTTTTGAGATTAAGTACCATAACATCCATGAAGTATAGTGAGCTGCTGCTCAGATTCTCTGTCTTTTCTTTGGTGCACTGGAATATCCTCCAAACACCTCTAATAACCACAGAAAAAAGTAAATTATGTTCCAGGTGATCTTTAATGATATGGTCTTTGGAATGTATAATCTGTATATAATAGATAGGGCATGTCTTTATTAACAAGCAAATTTAATTAACTGAAACATTCTGTATTGTAAAAAACATATTACTGCAATTTATTAAAGTCAATTAAAAACTTTCCAAAATTTTTTTACTTTGTTTTTTAAAGAGTTTTAGCTTTGGGGTTTATGTAGTTGCTAAGATACCATTTAAAAATACTGTTTTTGAAAAATATCTTTTCTCATATAAAAAAAAAAACTATTCTCAAATTAGTAGGCTAGAAGAGGCTTTCACATCTTTGCTATCCAATTGTTTAACCACCCCCAACCCTAACTGAATCCTCTGAATTGCTATCTTTTTCCTTTTTAAAAAACCAGTTTTCTTGCAGTTCTGGGGTTTTGGTGTTTTGGGGTGTGTGTGTTTGTGTGTGTATGTGTGCATGTGTGCACACACGTGCATTTTGTTGTTTTTTTACCTAGTTATTTTGAATGATGTGTTTTGTTGTTTTTGTAGTTGTTATGGTTTTTAAGAACAAAAAAAAATTTAATATGTTGCCAGTTAAGCTGAAGGAACAAAGGGAGATGTTAAAAATGTAGGTGGCAGAGATGTGGTGGAGGTGATCATGGACACAAGTTAAGGACCTAACACTGGAAAGGTAACAAATCACACAAGTAATCACATGATGGTGATAACTGGTCAACAAAAGCACAGAGATCTTCTCCGGTAGTGAAGAAAGCATTTGTTAGCATACAGTTGTTTACTCTTTTCAGGAAGGTGAAAGTACGGTGACACAGGAGAGGAAGTGAATATGAACTTGGGTCTTGAGCATTCCCTGGGAAAGGTGATAAGAGATCGACCACCAATAAGTAACAGTGCTGGGAAGCAGCCTAGGGGATCCAGTGGCATTTAGAAATTATAAATTTTCGGGGAAAGTCATGGGCATAGTTAACAAGATTTATCTAGCAATTGTAGTAACCCAGTTGGTGAGTGGTCAGGTGGGTATGAGGAAAGGCTAAACGTGTCACTTGATCAGAAAATGCTGATGAGGGAGGCCAGAGAAGTGTCCTGTAGGTGGAAAAGCTAGACGGGCACTAGGGACTGGTAATCCTGAGGGGAACATGAGCAGATTCTATGATCTTAACTAGTGTTTTTATTCTTTTCAGAATGGGCACAGTACACTATTACTGAATCCCAGGGCTGAGATAAAGGACACTGGGTTTTGAAGTTTTAAAGATGAGAAAACTATCTACCTTGTAAATTTCATTGGAAATTATTGTTGCCCGGTGTAGTAGCTTGTGCTTGTAATCCCAGCACTTTGGAAGGCCAAGGCAGAAGAATCACTTGAACCTAGCAGTTGTGAGACCAGCCTTGGCAATATAGTGAGAACTTGTCGCTCTAAAAGAAACAAAACAAAAAAAAACCCCGAAAAACTTAGTTGGGTGTGTTGGTGTGTTGTCATCCCAGCTACTTGAGGGGCTGAATAGGAAGGATCACCTGAGCCTCGGAGGTCAAGGCTGTGGTGAGCTGTGATCATGCCACTGTACTCCAGCATGAAAGACAGAGGAGACACCAACTCAAAAAAAAAAATCAGTGGCTAACTGTATGATGAGTTTTTTGACTACAGGTTTTGGTGTTCAGTGTCTCTGCTATGCTGTACACTACTAACAGAGAGAATTCATGTATTTTCCTCCTCCCACTTGATAAGTCTTCTCCACATCTACTCATAAGAGTCCATGTAACATCTGGCATCCTGTGCCAATGATGAGAGCATTTATGGCTGGTTAGAAGGTTACCAAGATGTACTATTATTTAAGAAGAGGTCTCCCACATACCTGATTTGTTCTGTCTCTCAACTCTATGTCCACAAACTCCCGAGGATCCTCGGCTCTGAAGTTCAAGAATAGGAGCAGAAGAATCTTCGGTGACAGACAGAGGGGACAATTGTCTACTGATACCACTGTGTGAAGTGGGGCAATTGGTTCCTGGTTTACATCGAGCAACTGATGACCTGGAGGTACCTGGGAAGACAGAGTTCACACTAGTTTGAGAACTTCCTGGAGGAAAAAATTGGAAGCCGATTTCAAATGCCTTGATAGCAATACATAGCAGCAACAATTCCAACCCTGATGAATTCATTTCAAATTCTATAAAAGGGACTCCTTAAAGGAAAATGCTATGTTGGCGAAGTCTGTGTCTATAAGATAAAGAGTCTTTTTAGATCAATACGTTAGCTAGAAATGAACATTAAAGATGGTGTTTGGGTTGATACTTGTTTTATGTAAAAACTGTTAACATAATCATGGAAGCTGTTAACACAGACGAGGAAAACAAAGTGTTCTGTTTATTCGTGTCTACCATTTTCTTCCCAAGGATGACTGTCGAATTCCTAACTGATAAAACTGCCAATAGTGTTTCCTATCAAATCGCCTACATACTTTTTCATCAGATTGATCACTAGAATTAAGTTTTGTTGCATCTCCTTAATCACCTCTAGCCACTGTCCAGTGTTAGAGATGAAAATCTAGCCTTTGAACCCCCACAGGCCAATCCCCCTCCTATTCTGAGTCATGGTCCATGAATCCTCAACCCAGGGTTGGCTTTATGGACCTGCCACATAGTGTACTGTGTCCAAAAGGGCCTACTGCCTCCCCCGACCCCTCATTCCAACTCTCCCATTCAAATGGTGCATTTGTCATCATTAATAGATTACCATTGGTACATCATTATTATCCAAACTCCTAACTGCATTTGGATTCCACTAGTTTTATCACTAATATCCCTTGTCTGTCTCAGGATCTTATTCAGGATATCACCTTACATTTAGTTTTCATGTCTCCAAATCCATCTATGTTCTGTGATAGTTTTTCCATCTTTTCTTGTTTTCATGACCTTAATAGTTTTGAAGAGTGCTGTTGCTATTGATATATTTTGTAGAATGTCCCTCTGTCAAGGTTTGCCAAACATTTTTACTCATGGCTATTTTGGGCTCATGGATTTTTGGAAAGAGTGTGATAGGGATAAAGTATCCTTCTTATCATGTAAGAGCAGTCATATAATATCATATAACATTCTTATCATCAGATATCATTATATGCTACCATACAACTTGAGACTGATTATGTTAACTGTGATCATCTGGCAAGGTAGGGAGGCTAAGTTTCTCCACTGTCTTTTTTTCCTTTCTATACTCTATTCTTTGATAGTCAGTCACTAAGGCCAGCCCACACTCTGGGGTAGGGGTTGGAGGATGCTAAGCTTCACCTTCTGGAGAGTCTACATGTATTATCTGGAATTTTTTTGCAAAGAAGATGTGTCTCTTTTTTTTCCTTTATTTATTTGTTCAATTTTTTATATCACTATAGACTAGATATTTATTTCATGTTTTGGGTTATGACCAAACCTGCATTGTTTATTCTTCTTCTCAAATTATTCCAGTTTTGGCCATGGAGAATGCTTTCATTTTGGCTCCTGACATACCATTGGCATGTCCTCCTTCTTTTGTTTTCTTGAGCTCTTCCCAACCTCCTGGCACTGCAAGATTCTCTGGGATCATCATCTACTTTCCCTGTCCCACTCCTAGAATCAGTCATTTCTCCAAGGACTCCTATTTCCTTGGAAAATAGTATCTGGAAACCAATATCTTGCTGTGAGTGTGCTCACTGTTATTGGGGTGCCCCTGAATGTAGGCTCTCTCAGTAGTCAAAGATAGAAAATATGTTATATATGTCAACTCATATGTACGTATATCCATAATTACTTCTGTATCTATCTATACTACATATTTTTATTGTTTCTAAGAAGCAGATAAAATATTCTAATATATAAAGTGTGACCTCAAACAATACTTATTGAGTCTAATGAGGATTAAGTTGGGTGATTAGATATAGAATACCAAAATCAACTTGGACACTGATAGACATTTGCTCCAAGACAAGTATACTGTTCTAACTAGCCAGAGCAGTTGTGTTTACTCTTTCTTGTGAATTTCTTTATTCTCACAGATACAAGGTGAAAAACAGAGGGTAATATTCTCTCTGGGTCATGGAGGCTATGTCTTGGTGTGTGGTTTCTGAGATGGTAGATAAGAGGTAGCAAATGTCAAATAAAAAATAAAATCTTTAAATATCAACCGCATTCCAGATTTTGATTTGACTCTGAATCCATTACATTGTGTACCAGCTGAGTAATCATTTGAAGCAATCTATCAGAACCACAAAAAGCAGTGGTTTCCAGAAAAAAAGATAGCTTGAGTTTCTTAACCACCAAAAAGCAACAAGAACCAAGAACCTCCAGCAAGAATCAAGCAGAAGGGTATAATTTAGATGAAAGTGTTAGTTCCATAGTCCAAGAGTCTTCATCCATGATGAAAGCTTATCTTTTTTTCTTTTCACTTTTTTTTCTTCTCAATATTGGGAAAAATAAGTAGAGAGATATAAAAATGTACCGAACTGTACCATCTATTATTAAGTGTCTCAAGTTGACCTAACAGAAATTTTTATTTAATCTTGCATTTAAAAAATTTAAAATGGGCCGGGCTCGGTGGCTCAGCCTATAATCCCAGCACTTTGGGAGGCCGAGGTGAATGGATTGCCTGAGCCCGCAGGTTCGAGACCCACCTGGGCAACTTAGTGAGACCTCGTCTCTACAATAAATAAAAAATTAGCCGGGCATGGTAGTGAATGCCTGTAGTTCTGGCTACTTGGAAGGCTGAGGTGGAAGGATCACTGGAGCTCAGCAGGTCGAGGCTGCAGTGGCCAGTAGCATGCCACTGCACTACAGTCTGGGTGACAGAGTGAGACTCTAGCTCAAAAAAAAAAAAAAAAATTTAAATTTACAACTACTCAAAAAGTCAACAGAAGTATTATATACTGATTACCACACTTAAGATAATGCTATGTTAGCATTGTTATTATAAAAGTGTTAAAATATATGAAGTTCTTATTTTACATATATGGAATTTTACTAATTGGATAGTTTAAGTTCAATTTAAAAAAAGCTATCTGAAATTTAGTAAACTCTCAATTATTCATGTGCTTTAAGAGTGGTTGACATGATTTTTCTCTGTCCTGGGACTGGACAGAGACCTGTGTTGCCCCCAACTCTGTCCAGCCTCCAACCTGAGATCCAGAGGCTATCTCCACACCCCTATGGATTGACCATTGGACATGGAGAGATTGGCGCCCTCTGCCACACAGGACCAGGAACAGATCTGACTGGGATTTGTGCAGCAGATGAGTCAGGTGAGTCTAGATCTGATTCACCCTCCTCCCACAGCAGTCCACAGGGTGTCTGACCCATGCTGAGAGCAACCTACTCAGGCTGCTTTTCTGTTTTTGTTTCTGTTGGTACTTGCTTTGATTTTGTTATTTTATTGTTGTTTTCAGATTTTCTGCTTGCATATGGGTATTTTTGAGGGCAAATACATCCACAGGGTTTTTTGGGTATGATTGTATGTTTTGGGGTTTGTTTGGGTTTTTGTCTGTTTTTTTTTTCTTCTGTTTCTTTGTTTATCACTTAGCTGGTGTTCCTGTCTGTTTTCCATGTTCATCTTCTCTCTCTTCACCTTCCTTTAGTCTACCTCCTTCCTTTCTCTTATCTCATTTTTCTTTCAGGGGGCAAACATACACCCCCACCACATGGACAGATTATAAGGCAGTGGGAAATGGGTCCAAGGGGCCTCCACACCTATCAGTGGACACTGGGATCTACAGATAGCTTCTGAAACACAGCTACCTCCTTAATCAAATCTCAAAACTGCAAAAAGCACAGCCCCCAACCCCAGTCCAGCTTCAAAATTGAACAAACCCAGAGAATCTACATAAGGAAGATAGGGGACTGAGCAAACAGAAGTGAAAGCTATCTCCTCATCAATAAACAAAAAAATTAAATAAGGGGGGAAAGGGGTAGGAAATCCTTCACAAATGAAGAAGAATCAATGGAAGAACACAGGTCCCACACAGATCCCTGGAAAGACAGCAACTGAAAATACTTCGGAAATCAAACAGTGAAGAGCCCCCAGAATGACTGGTCTCAAATCATAAACCCAGATATCAGGATATTAATGGAGAGAATAAATAGAAATAAGTAGAGAAAAGAGGAAAGAATGAAAGAGTTGATAACTGAGATGACAACAATAAAGAATATAGTGAATGAAGTAAAAACAAACTGATAAATATGGAAAGCAGAATTAACCAAGCAGAAGAAAGAATCTCAGAGCTTGAGGACCAAAATAGGAACTAACCCAAACTGTGAAAAACACAGAATAGAAGCTTAAAAAGAAAGAACAAAGCCTCCAAGAGATGAACAATTATATAAAGAGGCCAAACCTAAGATTAATTGGAATCCCTGAGAAAGATAGACAGAGATCACACTGGAACAAACATTCCATGAAATTATCCAAGAAAACTTCCCTCATCTCATCAGAAATGTGACCTTTCAAACACAACAGACCCAGAGAACACCTGCCAGACATGAGAAGACCAATTCCTAGACACATAGTAATTCACTTACACAAAGTAAGTATAAAATAAAAAATCCTAAAATTATCAAGAGAGCAAGTTCAGACTATCTACCAGGGAAGACCAATTAGAATAGCAGCGACCTATCTACAGAACACTACAGGTTAGGAGAGACTGGAGTCCAATTTTCAAAGTTCTCAGAGATAAACAATTTCAACCAAGAATTTCCTACCCAGCTAAGCTAAACTTCATCAGAAATGGATAATTAAAATCCTTCTCAGACATTCAATCACTAGGAGTTTACACCGCCTCCAGAACAGCTCTACAAGAAACACTTAAGAAAGTATTAAACACAGGAGAAAGAAAAGAAAAGAATGACCATGTCCTTCCCAAGAATGCAGGAAAAAGATTTAAAACACACATAAATCAAACCAAAAATCAAAAGAGCGACAACAAGTAAGCAAACAAACAACAACAACAAACTCTATAAGAATCTCATGACAGGGATAAACTCTTGCATCTCAATAATTAGTCTGAATGTGAATGGACTAAATGCACCACTGAAAAGACATAGAATGGCAAACCGTATTTTAAAAAACAGCAACAATATGCTATCTCCAAGAGACTCATCTCACCAGAAAGGATACTCACAGACTCAAAATAAGAGGAAGGAAGACAAAATTTCAAGTGAACAAAACATAAAAGAAGCAGGAATTATGATCTTAATATCAGAAAAAATATTCTTTAAGCTGTCAAAAATTAAAATGACATAGAAGATCACTACATAATGAAAAAAGGTTCAATTCATCAACAAGAAATATCCATCCTAAACATAGGAACATCCAACATAGGAGCACCAACTTTCATAAAGCAGTTTCTAGGTAAACTAAAAAAAGATATTGACTCTAACACTATCATAACTGAGGACTTAAATATCCCACTAACAACTCTAGATAGATCATCAAGGCCAAAAATCAACAGGGAGAGCTGGAACCTCAACTAGATGCTTAACCAAATGTACTTAATAGATACCTACAAAACACTACACCACACATGACCACAGGATATTCAGTCTACTCATCACCACATGGAACTTTCTCTAAGATTAACTATATCCTTGGCCATAAATCAGGAACAAACAAATTTTATAAGAGTGAGATACTGCCATACACCTTCTCAGACCACAATGGAATAAAAATAAATATAAACACCAATAAAATTCCCCCCAAACCCACAAAGACATGGACACTAAACAGCATGATGCTGAACAACTCCTGGGTCAACATGGAAATCAAAGCAGAAATTAAAAGATAACTGGAAACAAATGAAAACAAAGAAACATGTTACCAAAATCTCTGAGATGCCATGAATCAGTCCTAATAGGGGAATTTATATTTTTACAAACACACATGAGGAAAAAGGAAAGATCATAAGTTAACAGCCTAACAAATACTTAAGGAAGCTGGAAAACCCTAACTTCAGCAGAATTCAGATCACCAAAATAGAAACTCAAATATGGGACATAGAAGACAAAAATATAATAAAAATCAACAAAACAAAAAGCTGTTTTTTTGAAAGGATAAGAAATTTGGTGGAACCCTAGCCAGACTGACCAACAAAAAGCCCAAATAAACACAATCAGAAATGTACAAGATCAAGTCACAAGCGACCCCGAAGAAATACTATGTACTCATTGGAAACAAACTTGAAAAGGCAATCAGGGGTATTCAAATAGGAAAAGAGGAAGTCATGCCATCTCTCTTCGCAGATGACATGATCGTGTACCTTGAAAACCCAAGAAAGTCTGTCAAAAACCTCCTTATACTGAAAAAGGACTTTGGCAAAGTCTCAGGATATAAAATAAATGTGCAAAAGACAATCGCATTTCTTTGCACCAATAATAAACAAACAGAAACCCAAATAAAAAGAACAATTCCATTCATAACAGCCACAAAAAAATGAAATACCCTGACATCTTCCTAACCAGAGAAGTGAAAGACCTTCACAACAAAACTACAAAACACTGCTCAAAGAAATCAAAAATGACACAAACAAATGGAAAAATATTCCATGCTAATGGATTGGAAGAATCAACATTGTTAAGTTGTCCATCCTACGCAAAACAATCTACAGAGTTAATGCAATACCCATTTAATTACCAGCATCATTCTTCTCAGACCTGGAAATAACAATACAGAAATTCATATGGAAATGTAAACAAACACAAATAGCCAAAAAAAACTTCAGCAAAAGAAACGAAGTGGGAGACATCCCACTTCCAGACTTTAATCTTTATTATAAAGCTACAATAATCAAAACAGCCTGGTATTGGTACAAGAACAGGCATATACACCAATGGAACAGGATAGAGATTCTGGAAGCAAAGCTTCAATTTCTCAACCAACTCATCTTCAAAAAAACCTCCACTAACAACCACTGGGGAAAGGAGAACCTATTTAGTAAATGGTGCTGGTAAAACTGGTTGACCACATGCAGAAGATTAAAGCAATACCCCTACCTATCACCATACACAAAAATGAACCCTAAATGGATCAAAGACCTAAATGTAAAACCCCAAACAATAAGAACCTTAGTAAATGCAGGAGACACCCTTATGGAAATTGGAACTAGCAACCAATTCCAGAGCAAAACCTGAAATGCCCATACCATAAAAGATAAGATAGATAAGTAGGACCTCATCAAACTGACAAGCTTCTGCAAAGCCAAAGAAACCAGGAGAGCAGGGCGACAGACCACAGAAAGGGAAAAAGTATTTGTCAACTGTTTATCTGATAGAGGCCTAACATCTAGGACCTACAAGGAACTTAAATGTGATGAAAAGAGAAAAACAAACAGCCCTATTACAGAGTAGGCAAAAGATATGAATAGACACGTCTCAAAAGAAGACATTTGAGCAACCAACAGATATACGGAAAAATGCTCAGCCTGAATAGTCATCAAAGAAATGCAAATTAAAACCACACTGAGATATCACCTAACTCCAGTCAGGATAGCCATCGTCACTGTCGATGGGAGTGTTTACTAGTACAACCTCTGTGGAAAACAATTTGGCAATTCCTAAAAGATCTAAAAATAGATCTTCTATTCAATTCTGCAATCCCCCTTCTGGAAATATGCCCAGACGGACTCATATCAATGAAAAAGATACCTACACATGCATGTTTATTTCAGCATTACTCACAGTAGCAAAAACATGGAACCAACCATGCTGCCCATCGAAAGAGGACTGGATTTTTAAAATGTGGTAAATATACATGATGAAATATAACACAGCCATAAAGAGGGACAAAATTATGAACTTCACAGCAACTTGAATGGACTTAAAGTCTATAATACCGAGTGATCTATCACAAAGAACTGAATACCACATGTTCTCACTCATAAGCAGAACCTGAACAATTATACTATAAGAAAGGTATTGGCTACAGCCAGAAACTGCCAGGGGAGGGAGAGGGGGACACCTTATCAATAAGGGTACCTGGTCTCAAACCAGGTGAAGTGCAGACCAAAATGAGGCCCAAATGTTACCTACACAATGACCATTTGTATACCTAACCCTAATTATACCTCATAACTTTAAAATAAATGACAATTTAAAAAAAAAAATGGGATAAGACTTCTGAGAGGGAATGATGATGTAGATGGGCACATTAATTGGTAGTAAACAAAGCTGAAAATGGAATTTACCTAATTGGACTCAAATATCTCATGGTATAATGAGCTCTTGCTGGAGTTTCTGTTCAACACGGCAGAGAGAGAAAAAGAGAAACTCACTTATATAAGAGCTGAAAACAAGGGGCAGCAGTGAAAACAGCGTACCAAAGATTTGGATACATTTTTGGAAGACAGAGGTATATGGTATCATGTTGACAGTTGAATCACATAAGCAGAAGCCACCATTTAGGGCAAGCACCCGAGAAAATTTTCAGCTGACAAGACAGCTCTTCTTCATGATTTTAACTAATGGAGAGAATTGATGTGGGAAAAGGAAAGACAAGTGAGACTATTTGTTGAAGAACTTTACAGAATGGCTGCACCTGGGGACTTAGCTACTTCCCACCTTGAAACAGGCTTTTCCCAGAACTGCTCATGTCAGGATTTGCAAATGGTCAACAGACAGTCATGCTCTATTCAGGATATTCAGCCTTCCTTCTGTCAAAGAATGGGGGTCTCTGGTTTATGGAGGCCCCAGGAATTATTTGGGAAAACAAACTCAAAATGAGATTTTGTTTCTGCTGTCTAGAAGTAAAATAAGATTAAGAAACCCACAATTACCCTCACAACCAAATCTTGGTCTTTGTCATTTGTTCAGTCCTTAAAGAAACATGAAGATGGCCGGGCTTGGTGGCTCAGCCTGTAATCCTAGCACTTTGGGAGGATTATCTCTCCAACGGCTACCTGGTATATCTCTCCAATGGCTACCTGGTAATCCCAAGGCGAGTGGATTGTCTAAACCGGCGGGTTTGAGACCCACCTGGGCAACTTGGCAAGACCTCGTCTCTACACTATATCAAAAATTAGCCGGGCGTGGTAGTGCATGCCTGTAGTTCCCACTACTTGGAAGGCTGAGGTGGGAGGATCGCCAGAGCCCAGCAGGTCAATGTGAGGTGGTGGTGAACATGCCACTGCCCTCCAGCCTGGGCGACAGAGTGAGACACCAACCCCCGCCCCCCCCAATAAAAGAAACATGAAGACAAGAATAACATAAATGGCTTTCTGAACAAGAAATCGTGATCCCAGTTTCTCTCATTTTATCCCAATCTTTGTGGATAGGGATATACCAGGTAGCCATTGGAGAGATAGAATCGATGAAGATTCATCAGCAAAATATTCAAAAGTGTTCGTGTTGAAGGGACATGATTAGAAGGAAAATGATTATTTTATTCCGGGAGAGAAAATAAAATTTACTCTTTGATTTCTGTGGTTGGAAACCAGCATTCATCTGGTCTTTGTGGACGCAGTATCATGTGTGCCTGAGGAGCCCTGGAATCTGTGTGCCATTGTCTCATACATTTTGAGTCCCATGAGCCTTGCTTACCACACCAGTGTATCACCATGCTTAGGCTGAAAAACATGTTTTGCACATGATAACTGGTCTTCTCAGAGTTTGAACTTTGTATGATCACTATAAACTATAACATGGTCAAGCTGCCAGATTGTGCCCCCAAGCTCACTCTTCTCTTATCAGTATTTATTGTGATTTACCATGCCATCCCATGATCATTGCTGGCTTATCTGCCCTTCCCAAACACACACCTTATTAATGAGCCAAACTTGTTTTAAATTACTTCCTTAGCCTCAAACCTTCCTATTATCCTCCTTGACATATTATTATCATCCGAAGTCCATAAGGCTCACTCTGGGTGTTGTATATTGTATGGGTTTTGACAAATGTGTATGTCTCTACCATTAAAGTAACTTACAGAGTAGTTTCATTTCCCTAAAAATTGTCTGTGCTCTGCCTTTTTCATCCCTTCAACCCCTGACAACCACTGATCTTGTTCCTGTTATCATAATTTTGCCTTTTTTGAGATGTCATATATCTAGTTGGAATCATATACCACATAGCCTTTTCAGATTTGATTCTCTTGCTTAGCAATTTGTATTTAATGTTTCTTCATTTCTTTTTATGATTTGATAAAATTTGATAACTTATTTCTTTTTAGAACTAGAACATATTCCATTGTCTGGATGTACCCTATCCATTTACCTACTTAAGAACATTTTGGTATCTTCCAAGTTTTGGCAATTATTCATAATGCTGCAACAAATATCCATGTATAGCTTTTTGTGTGGACATACGTTTTAGTTTACTTGGGTAAATACCAAGGAGCACAATCGCTGGATTTTATGGTAAGAGTAGGTTTAGTTTTTTAAGAAACTGACAAACTTTTCCAAGTGACTATGCCATTTTTCATTTCCACTAGGAATACATAAGAGTTCCTATTGCTCCACATCCTTGCCAGCATTTGCAGTTATCAGTGTTTTTGATTTTTGGCCATTTTAATGGGTGTGTAGTGGTATCTTGTTGCAATTCCTTAATCATAAATGATATTAAAGATCTTTTAATTTGCTTATTTTCCATCCGTACATCTTTGGTGAGGTGTCTTTTCAAGTCTTTGGGATCATTTTTTAATGAAAGTAATTTATTTTAAAAAAATTTTTTACAGTTACTTAGATTTGTATTTCCTGGCCACTGCAGCCTCAAACTGCTGAGCTCTGGTCATCCTTCTGCCTCAGATTTCCAAGCAGCCGAAACTACAGGCGCGCCCTACCATGCCCGGCTAATTTTTTGATTTATTGTGGAGATGAGGTCTCACCAAGTTGCCCAGGTGGGTCTCGAACCCACGGGCTCAGGCAATTCACTCACCTCGGCCTCCCAAAGTGAGGAATTACAGGCTGAGCCACTGAGCCTGGCCAAAATTATATTTTTAATTGCTGCTAACAGAACATGATTTTCTTGAAAATCTTGATTAAAATAGCTTAGTGATTGTATTAAAGATAAGAAAAATAAATTTTATAAAAATTATGTAATATTTTATAATTTACTTATATTTTTATATTAACCCAGATGTCATTGACATATAAACAATAAGATCAGATGTACACAAGAGTGTATACAGTTATCTTTGATATTTTTCCAACATTCAATTACTTAAAAACCATAACTTTATACACATTTGTCATTATGATTTCACAATAGAAGAATAAGGTTGGGTACGGTGGCTCACACCTATAATCTCAGCACTTTGGGAGACTGAAGCAGGAGAATTGCTTGAGTCCAGGAGTTCCAGACAGGCCTGGGCAACATAGTGAGACCTAGTCTCTATAAAAAATACAAAAATTAACTGGGCATGGTGGTGTGCATCTGTAGTTTCAGCTAATAAGGAGGCTGAGGTAGAAGGATCACTTGAACCCAGGAGGTCAAGGCTGTGGTGAGCTGAGATCTATGGCTTCAGCAAATTCAGTCTGCGCCACTGCGCTCCAACCTGATGACAGAGTGAGACCCTGTCCCCACAAAATAAATAAACAGGAGAATAAAACATTTTGTTTAACAGTTTGGTGGTTTTAGCTATAACTTTTCAATAGATCCACGTATGAATAGTTCCACAGGAGAATTTCCATTTTTACTCTTGTCACAGGTGCCATGAGTGTTAGGGGTGAGACTAAACCCTATTCTCCCCTACTGGCCAAGACAATTTGTTGTGCACCAAAGTCTCCCACCCCGGGAACTCTTAAAAGAAAAATGCATAGCTATTTTTCTTTCTTCCCCATCATACCCATCTGCTGATGCTGTGGCCACAAAGCTGAACATTCGCTTGGGAAGGGATAAAATAAATGGGAAACTATAGAAATAAAAATATGTTTAAAATATTAATATATAAAAACATTGCCTTACCAGACATTCCTAAGGGAATGAACAGTATCCCATGGGAACATAGGGAAGTAGTAGCAGTGAATACTCCATATCCAATAGTCATTTTATGGACATCCTCCTCTCTATGGTGACCCAAAGGTAAAGTTTTTGACTAAACTTTAATATTATTGGTGTGATAGTATTGAGATGGTATTTGTATAGGTAAACATAGTAAAGGTATAGTAAAAAAAAACAAGTTATAAGAGATAAAAGTGGTACACCTGTATAGGGCACTTACCATGAATGAAGCTTGCAGGACTGAAATTTTCAGTTAGTCAGTGAATGATACTGGTGTGGTAGTATTGAGATGGTAGTATATCAAAGCAGATACAAGATGATCAGCTACAGTTCATAATTTAATCAGTTAATAATTTAGAAAAACCTAAATTATTAAACAAAAAATATACATATATGTATACATATTTATGTTTCTGTTACTTACATATTTATACAATAGTCATGAATCACCTGACAATGGGGAGACGTTCTGAGACATGCGTCATTAGAGGATTTGGTCATTTGTCGTTGTAAGAACATCATAGGGTATACTTCTACACCTAGATGGCGTAGCCTACTATCCACCTAGATTATATGGTATAGTCTATTTCTCCTAGACTACACACCTGTTCAGCATGTTACTGAACTGAATGCTGTAGGTAATTGTAACACAATGGTAAGTATTTGTATAATTAAATATAGTAAAGGTATAGTAAAAAAACAAGTTATAAGAGATAAAAGTGGTACACCTGTATAGGGCATGTACCGTGAATGGAGCTTGCAGGACTGAAATTTTCAGTCAGTCAGTGAATGAATATTGGGTGAATATGAAGGCCTAAGACATTACTGTACACTATTGTAGACTTCATAAACACTGTACATTTGTCTGTGCTAAATTTATTTTTTAACCGTTCTTTCTTCAACAATAAATTAATCTTAGTTTACTTTAACTTTTACTTTATAAACATTAAATTATTTTAATTTTTTGACTCTTTTAATAACACAGCTTAAAACACAAACATCATTATAGCTATACAAAAATATTTTCTTTCCTTATGTAATTAATATACTCTCTATAATATTTTCTTTTCTACAAGCTTTTTCTATTTTTCATATTTTTGAAATAAAATATTTTTAAAACTTTTTATGTTCAATGCTAAGACACACATACACATGTTAGCCTAGGCCTATACAAGATCAGGATCATCAATATCACAGTCTTCCAACTCCACATTTTGTCCCACTAGAAGGTCTTCAGGAGTAGTAACACCCACAGAACTGTCATTTCCTATTGTAACGCTTTCTTCTTTTTTTTTTTTTTTTTTCCTTTTGGAGTCAGAGTCTCATTCCGTTGCCCAGGCTGGGGTACAAAGGCACACTCACAGCCACCCCAGCGTTGACCTGCTGGACTCCAGCGATCCTTCTGCCTCAGTCTTCCAAGTAGCCGGAACTACAGATACGCACTACCACGTCTGGCTAATTTTTTTTTTTCTTTTGGATTGTAGAGACAAGGTCTTGCCAAGTTGCCTGGGCTGGTCTTGAACCTTCGGGCTCAGGCAATCCACTCGCCTTGGCCTCCCAAAGTGAAGGACCTGTCTGAGGCTGTTTTATACTTAACTTTCTTTTTAAATATGTAGACGTATACTCTAAAATAACAATAAGAAGTATAGAGTGGTAAATACATAAGTCAATAGCATAGTTATTATCAAGTATTATGTACAGTACATAATTGTATGTGCTATACTTTTATATAACTAGCAGTGCAGTAGGATTTTTTATACCAGAATAACCACCAAAACTGAGTCATGTGTTTTGCTACAACATTAAAAGGGCTACCACATAACTAGGTAATAGGAATTTTGAGCCCCATCATTATCTTATGGGGCCACCATTGTATATGCAGTCTATTTTTGAATAAAACATTGTATAGCTATTTATATTGCCATGACTATTTATGCTACATATATGTGTGTGTATATACATATAATTCAGTTACAAATATTCATATTTTTGAGGATGCCTACTTAAGCCTATTGACTACTCACCGTAGTCAAGAAACTTCTCAGTATGTGCTCTGCAGACCCTTGCTACAGTGTGGAGAATCCTGGACAAGACACATTAGAGTACATGGGGGTGTGTCTTGGGAATGGGTTTCTGTAACAAGTATCCTTGTGCTCACTACACTGTAAAACCATTATGCCCAAGGCTTAAGGAAGATTGTTTTGCTCAACTATGGAGAAAGGAGAAGTGAACCAAGAAAGTGAAGTTAGAACACCTACTGCGGCATATTAATTCAAACCTGAGGTGGTGAAAGCCATCTCTCAGGGGAGTGGCAGTGGGAACAGGAAAGAACAGATAAACACAAATAACATTTTTTTCTTTTGCTCTATTTCCTTTATAAAAAGTCCCAATAACATTTTGAAGATAACGATGTGGACTTATAGCCTAGATATGGGGCATTGAGGGAGGGAACAAATCTTAGAGGCAACATTTCAAAGAATTAATTATCTTAATAAACTAGTCACTTGACCACCTTCCACCCTCCAACCTCAATTTGCTGCCTCATTGAGGGTAAGTGATTTGCCCGAGGTCACACATGTACATAGTGATAGACTCTGAAACAGAAACCAGGTCTTTTGACAGTAAGGGCAATAGTCTTGCCACCCAACCACGAGTTGCATGTGTTTCTAACATTTTTAAGTCTGAAAGATTAAAAAATTTGATCTGCCATTTACTACTTTGTTGAGGATCACCTCTGGGCTAAGCAATGGGTTCTGTGCTGAGTGCTGGGATGACAATTGTGAATGCAATAAATATGCTACCTGCTCGACACGTTGCTCACTCTCTGGCTGATAAAATGGTAACGCTAATATCAGAGAAAAGCTCCTCCAAAAGCGAAGTTGATGTGTAGATGAGAATATATAAGTTGTTTTAACAAATACTGGTTTTAGACGTAATGAATTTGTCTGGATTTCAGGTACCTTCAAATTGCCTAGTTCCCTCTCCAAACAATGTGTACACGTTCATTTGTGCCTAAGTGTAGGTTGAGAAAACCTCTCTATCTTTTCAGATAAAGGAGAGAGAGGAGAGTAAATAGTGAAGAGGAGGTTCATCACATTTGTGAGAAATATTCTTCCTGAGTTTTCAGCAAAGTGTCCTCTGGCCTGTGAAGAAGACTGTAAGGTTATTTACCAGATGGATCAAAGATGCAGGTTTTAGAAATAATTTTTATCACTAGTAAGTTATGTCTTCTTTCTCCTATAAAATGTGCTTGTCTCTAGGATGGGTTATTTTTTAGATTCTTCCATCCTTTGGAAAGAAGCAAAGTACAAAGACAGTGTTGGCTGTTCACAGTGTATACTCTGTAAATTGACCATTAACCAGGTCTCCTCATGCAGTTAGGCACCTTGTGTCAAGAACAGGAAAACGAATTAACTTGGATAAGCTTTGGATGATTTTCAGCATGAAAACTGATTATCATATGTTTGAAATGAATCTACTCTCTAAATATTTGCACTCATAAAAAAAGCTTGTATGGAAAGACTGTGACGATTCAGGTAGAACATTGAGAAATAAAATTAGAGTCATTTCAGAGAATTCAAAAAGACATGTTGAACAAAGTACCAGTGGGTAGAAGTGAACACAGCTTTGACTATGACTGCTTGAATATACTTCTGAGAGTTTTCTGTCTTTTGAAGAAAATTTTCATGTTTGGGGAGAGGTTTGGGATTTTTATATGCTCATATGATATAATCTATCTTTATTCTTCTTTCTTCAAATAAGAAAGAATAAAGAAAAAATTTGATAACCGTAATATTTATTCATATATTAATACCAAAAAAGTCTTAATACCATTTTACCATTCTGAATTTTGAATAATAAAAATATAATAAAACCATGAAATTCAGTTCTATGTGATTATAGAGGAAAAATCATTTGTATTTCTTCTTGAATTTAAAACTAAAAAAAACCTAGAAATTAAATATTTTTATTTCTTCTTGAGTTTAAAACTAAAAAAGAAAAAGAAGGAAGAGAGAGGAAGAGGGAGAGAGGAATATTTTGATAAATTTTTTGAAGATTTTCTTTTTATTAATTTAGAGAACACAGAGAACCATGATTTATTGAGAGTTGTTCTACTCTGAATCTGGTTACGTCTATACAGAAATAGACTGTACCTATTATTGTTAATTTGATCTAAAAGGTTTCCTCATATTTAGATATATATTTATATAGCTAATAATCCCCAAAAGAGAAATGAAGTACATACAAATGAGATCAAAGTAGCTCAAATGCTTGTGCAGTCACAAATGAGAAATTTTGAAAAACACTTTTTATATTTCTTAATTATTGATATTTATTTATGAGAATAATTTGATGTTTACTGTTTGTCATTAATCCTGACAGCCTATGATTTACAAGCTCCCTTAAGCATGAGATAATGACTTTGGTTAGCAAATTGCGATGTTTCTACAGACTTTTCTAGATTTGCCTCATCAACTTGGTATTCTACAAAGTCTTGAATTGAAGAAAAGGATTTTTCCTGAGAAAATAACTTTTAATAGCCTATCAGAACCATGACCAAATTGTTCATGATTTGGCCCTGAAGAGTTGTCATTAACAACTAGGTAAATGGGAACCTCAATGGTACAGCTTAAAGATGAGATGTTCTGAGCAGACACTTAGTAAGAACTTTATTATCTGGGAATTCACAGGGGGAAACTATATGTCTTCATTTCTCTCTGTACCCTAGAGCCCTAATCACTAGTGAGAATAGTATACTCCATGGATTTACCAATATTTAGCAATATTTCTCAGAATAAGTTTACATGTTTGGCCAGAAATACCCACAAGTGCTGTTTAAATGTACTTACAGTACTCCTATGAAGTCACTTAGCAAAGGCTTGTTATGCTCTGATTAGCTTATTAGTTCATTCTGGATTTGATAGAGAGTTTTGGGGCATTGTCTGTCAACTTGCTAGGAATTAGGACAGCAAATGCCTTCGAATTGTCTTTGCTCATTTAACCATGTCTCTGCAGATGTTCACTGTTTTAATATGTCCCTTATTTGGAAAGCACAGTCTATGTACAGTATAATAAAGTAGAGATGTACAATTTTGAATAAATGTACAAGTTTAGAAATAGATTAAAATGCTTAGGAGACATACTTCCTCTTCAAATAGGTGCCAAACTCCATATCAAGATATGATTAATTCTGAATGTCAAAAGATCATTGCAGGCTAGTTTGTTCATGCAGTGATAATAACAAATTTCACGGTATATAGTATATGAAGTTAGCCCATTATGATAGTTTAGCGTGTATTTAGGTTATTTACAAGTGTTCATAAATTACTTTTTGTATAAGAATTAAAATATGAGAAAGTTATTTTAAGTATTAAATTATGTAAAATAATTGTGGAGAAACATTAGTGGTATTTTCGAAAAGTGCAGTGCAAAACTCAACTCTCACTGTGGTCTGCTCACTGTGGTCTGCTCTTATTACTTTAATGTGAATGAGTTATTGAGGTGGCAATATCGTGCAGTAATGAGATTAGACTTTCAAGTCAGATATAGGACTGCAGCACTGGAACACTCCAGGGGGTGCCATTCATATAACAGACTCTGTGAGTTGTGCAGTACACAACATGGGTGACCATACACAGTGACCCTAAGGTGGACTGATGTTAGAGACTTGATTAAATAGTGTTGGGCAAAGTTATTGTCTTTCTCTGAGTCTTCTCATCTATAAAATGGAGTTAATTTTACCTACCAGATAAGATTCTTCTGTGAATTAAAGTAGATTTTACAAGGGTTTATTTCTATGACAATACTTAGTGTAATACCAAGCTCATAGTAGGTGTTTAATAACTGTTAGCTTTGGAAATATGCAGATGAAATGGAATTAAATAAGAGATTAAAAAGAGAGAAAAAGATGATGGTCACTTAAAGGTCTAAAACTTAAAAAATATACCATTTTTTTCTGAATTATCTAGAAAAGACTTTTTAATAATTAGTAATGCTACACACATGCATGCATGCATGCACATGTACAAATTTGTGCATACATACACTAGCATGTGTGTGCACTTATATATACAACCTTGAAATTTGGGATACTTAATTGAAAAATGCTAATTTTTCACTTATACATTTTTAGGTATTTACAAGAAAATAAAAAGCAGACATTGGAAGTTAATTATCATATAGGAAAAAACCATAGAAAAGGTAGAAGAAAGTTTGTATAACTCAATATAATAAAAATATAAGTGTAATGACAATTGCTACAACTATCAATCTTCAATAATTTGTAAAGAATTCAGTCTCAAATTCAACGAAGCTTTATAAGATTTGTGATTACAGAGTGTAAAATATAACAGATGCTACAATATTTAGATGCCTGCTGGCATTTACCTTTTCCTCTGCACAGTTCATTTCAACTATATGAAAATTTTATGTGTTATATAAAAGTAGAGAAAAAGAAATTTATTTGCAAAATAACCACTGGAGAATTGATAGTGTTTTTAGCAGTGTGGTGTTTGATTCTTTTGATCAGATGAACTATGCAAGGAAGTAGAGAATTTGATAATACAGTATTATTTTCAGTTTTCATTTGGTGGAGGATGAAAACTGAAAAAATAGGTCAAAAAATAACACTGAAGTTGAATTCAGTTATTTTCTCTGCAGCATTCAGAGTTGAGTTCTTAGGCTGGGAGGCCTACTGTTCACCGGAGAAATGGTTTTGCTCTGAGGATTGCAATGGAAGGTTAGTGGCATTGATGTCATTGGACAGATGGCCAATGTTATATTTCAAAGGCAAGATACGAGTGCAACAATTAGTTTTTAAAAATACATTTTGCATCTTATCAAATACCTATTATATAAAATAATTTTTATTATTTTATCCATAATGACATTGTAAGCATGATAATAAATTCCAGATGCTACACACAAGCAAAGAAACCAAATTACCTACTTTTGAAAACTTTTGTGCCTTCTTTTAAAAAGTTTACTTTTATTTCTCATTATATCAATTTTATATTTTTCAGAAAAATATTTGAAAATAATGAAAAATTTCTGGATCTGTAAACCAGAAACCTAGAAGTCATTTTTTAGACACACTCATCTCCATCTTCCCAATATCGAATAATTCATCTTTTTCTATCAATTTTATTTTCTTAATAGCTGATAAATCTGTCTGATTCTTTTCATTACCACTTTCATTCTTTTCTGGACATTCTTCTATAATGAAAAAAGTCTCAATAATTATCCCTATTCTTATACTTCTTAATTAAATCAATTTTCCATAGTAACTTGAGATATCAACCTGAGCCAAGGCTATTTAGTTAAAACACCAGAGTTTTTTCCCCTTTGATATGTATTTCTGTTGGGGAAAGTAGAATATTAGAAATGAGCTATTATGGCCTGGATTGACTTCAGATATTTTCTATTTAGAAATATATGTTAGTTCTGGAAACTTTAGTTCCTAGACTACATTATCCTTTCTTTTGTTGTCCTTGCTTTCAAGAATGTCAGTCAGTCAGATATTAGGCTTGTCTAATTACTCTTCTAATTTTTTAAATTCTTTCTCTTTTTGCCATCTTTATAAGTTGCTCTACTTTCTGAGATATGCCCTATTTTATTTTCCAACCTCTGTATTTACAAAAATCAAATAAAACCAGTCATTCTCATTCTCTCCTCATGATTGCTACATCTTTTCTTATCTCTCTGAGAATATTTTTTTATAGTGGTAGAAAACACACAACATGGAATCTACTCCTTAATAAACTTTTTACATGTACAGTAGTGTTAACTATATGCACATCATTATACAGAAGATTTCCAGAAGTTTTTTTTTTTAATCTTGTATGACTGAAACTCTATACACATTAAACAGGTTATTAGTTGGGATTCTCCAGAGAAAAAGAACCAAAGGACATATATATACACACACACACACACACATACATACATAAAGGGATTTACTTAATGAAATTGGCTCATGTGATTGTGGAGGCTGAGAAATCTTAAGATTTGTCGTCTACAAACTAGAGACCCAGGAGAATCGATGGTGTAAGTTTCAATCTGATAGTGGCCAGACTGAAGACCCAAGAAGAGCCAATGTTTCAGTTCAAATCCAAAGGCAGGAAAAAATGGATATCCCAGTTCAATAGTATGGCAGGAGTTCCCTCTTACTCAGGGTAGGATGAGTAAACTTTTTGTTCTTTTTAGGTAAACTGATTGCATAAAGGCCTCTCACATTAGGGAGGGAAACCTACTTTATTCAGTCTACCCATTCAAATGTTTATCTCATCCAAAAACATCCTTGGAGACCCACCCAGAATCACATTCAACCAAATATCTGGGCACCTTGAGTCTCAGTCAAGTTGACACATAAAATTATCCATCATAAATAGCAACTCCCCATTTCTCTCTCTTCCCAGTTGCTGGCAACCAACATACCACCATTCTACTTTTTGCTTCTATGAGTTTGACAACTTTAGACCTCATATAAGTGGAATCCATGCTGTATTTGTCCTTCTGTGATTGGTTTATTAAACTTAACATTAGGTTCTCTAGGATAATTTGTTGTAACATATTACAGGATTTCCTTGATTTTTAAGGCTGAATAATATTTGTGTATGTGTATAACATGTTTTATTTATCCATTCATCTGTCAATGGACATTTAGGTTGTTTCTACCAATCAGCTATTGTGAACAATGCTGCAAGGAACATGGGAGTGCAGGTATCTCTTTGAGATCCTGTTTTCAATTCCTTTGGATTAATACTCAGAAGTAGGATTGTTGAAACATATGACTGTTCTATTTTTAATTTTTTGTAGGACTTTCATATGGTTTTTCATAGTGACTGTACCATTTTACATTCCTACCAACCATACACTAGGGTTCCAATTATTCTATATCCTTGCTAATACTTGCTGGTTTGTTTTTTAATAACGGTCATTTTTGCAGGCATGCAGTGATATCTCACTGTGGTTTTGATTCACGTTTCTTTGATGATTAGTAATTTTGAGCATCTCTTCATATACCTATTAGCTATTTATGTATCTAACTTGGAGAAGTCTTTTGCTCACTTAGAAAAATGGGGTGCTTTTTTGTGCTATTGAGTTATAGAAGTTCCTTATGTATTTTGGATATTAACCCTTATCAGATATAGAGCTTGCAAATATTTTGTCCCATTCTATAGATTGGCTATTTACTCTGATTATTTCTTTACTTCACAAAAGTTTTTGGTTTGACTTAGTCACATTTGTCCATTTTTGCTCTTGTTTCCTGTACTTTGGGTGTTGTGACTATCTCTAGAAACATTGATCACAATTTGATTTTGTTTACATTTACTCCTCTTTGTTTGGTCTATTGCCTATTTTAGTCTTTATCGTTTCTACCAGTGGCTTTCTTCCACTGTCTTGTAACCCTTGATTTTCTGCTCATATTTAAGAGTAGAGGGAAAGCAGTAGGAAGTTATAAGCAGGTAGGTGGGATTGGGTGATTGCAGACTGACTACAGGAAAATCGGTTTAACTGCTTTATTGAGGAGCCCCTTATATTCATCTTTTTAGGTCTTTTCTCTTGTGCTTATGAGAGTTCCTGGACAAGATCCATCTAGTATACTGCCTGCAGAATAAGGTGTTGGGTATCAGTTTTCCAGAAGCTGATAGAGGAAGAGAAATGCTGGGGGGATATCAGCCCTTCAGTAGAAATGCATACATTTTATCTACCTGGGTGTTCACGGTGACTAAGCCCAGAAACCTTCTGTTTAAAGAAAAGCAAATTTCCAGCCTGCTTCTGCAGTGAGGATAAGGTAATGTAAAGGAGGGGATCTTATTTTGCATAGTTTTCAGCCAGTCCTCCTTATTTTAGTTCCTTCTCATTCACCTACACACCAGAGTATCTGATAATTCCTGAGATTTTTGAGGTCATGTTGTTTAAAACATGGCTTTAGCTTAGCATTCATATTTTGTTTTCTGCTCTTTTTTACTTGATTTTCTGATTTAGTTCCCACACTCACTCTTCTGCTTTCTAGATGAAAGAAGTGCATTGCCATCTCCCCTTCACCTTCATCCTTTCCTTCCTTGTGAAATTAAACAACTTTTAAGAAATTTTTATGGTACTTTACCGAGGTTTCAGGAGATAGAGAAATTATGTGTGTGTGTGTGTGTGTGTGTGTGTGTGTGTGTATGTATGTGTGTGTGTGTGTGTGTGGGTGTGTGTGTGTGTGTGTTTTCAATCTCCGTTCTTTATTTGGGAACTTGCCTATATTAGCAATTTTTGGTTTTGATGTCTTTCAGGGAACAAAATTATGTGTATGTATACCCAAATCTATCCATTTTTTTCAGTATGTTTCTGATTTTTTTTTAGAAAGACTTCTTTATCCAAGGTTAAAAAATTATATTCTATTTTTTTCTTAAATCTTTACCCTTTTGAAACTTATCTCGGTCTATGAAATGAGGTAGGATTCAGTTTTATAATTTTCAAAATATCTCAGCTCTGTTTATTGAGTAACTAATGATTTCCCAACTGATTTATAATGATGTTTTTATCTTTTGAAAAAGTTAATGTAGTACATGGATTAATTTTGAATTTGTACCCTGTTTAGCTTTCTATTCTTCTGCCTAAACCAGATTGTTTTTAATTACTATGGCATTATGGTATATTTTGAGAATTGAAAGGCTATTCTCACTTTGTTTTCAAAAAATCTTGGCTGATCTTGATCATTTTCAAGAATTTTCAAGAGCTGTTAGTTATATACAGAGAATGCCCCAAAAAATGTATGCACATTTTAAGAAAGAAAAAAATTGTATTAAAATTGCAATACTCAAATCACATTCGAGTTCTGCAGTTACAAGAGGTGCTCAAAGTGGTTGCCATCAACATCCAGACACTTTTAATTACAATAAACATCTCTCAAAATGTGTATACATTGTTTTGGTATGCCTGGTTTCCATCATTTAAAAAAAATTCTGACTTTGAAATTATAGGTTGGGCAAACATGAAAACTGATAACTCAGAAATTTTTTTTTCTGTATCTTGTTTGGTTGCATAAGACCCTCTGTATGTGTTTTTGTTTTATGTGTATGTATTTTATACTTTCATTGTTATTATGAACATGCTAGAAAATGGTAACAGAGGAGATAGAACCTTGGTTGGTTTTTTGTTCAATGCCTGGTCTTTTTCTAACATACTTCTCAGTCTCATCTATACTACAGGTTCTCAAACTTTGTTGCATGTTGTCAAAAGACAAACTTACAGCAAATTTTGTTTAAAGAACTTAATTGGCTTTTATTTACCATTTCTAAATCCAGCTGCACTCAGAACCATAACAGGTTCAAAGAACTCTAACCAGCAACATAATCAGGCAAAATGTATTGAAAGAAAGCCAAAGTGAGGCTTAGAGACAGCTTAATTGGTTACAACTTGGTGTCCTTATTTGAATCGGCTAGCTGCCTGTGATTGACTAGAATTCAGCTGCTATAACTGACCAAAACCTATTTATTATATGGGTATTCTTCTAAGTTAATTTGTTTAATTTAGCATGAATGATTCCATATTGGTTTGATCTGTTGGGCCTAGTACAACTGCACAGTCCAAATCAATGGCTTCCTACAAATTTTATTTCACAACATAAAAATCATAGGAAGCATTTTTTAAATATCTTCATGCCTAGTTCTACTCCCCTAGAAATACTCATTTGATTAGTCTATCCTGAGGCTGGGTTGTTGGTATATTTTTTAAGGCTCCTCTACAAAGATCAATGTTTGAACAAGTTTGGGTATCACTTGTCTATACCAGTAACTCTCAAACTTAGCATATACACTGGACTCATCTGGAGAACTCTTTAAAAAAAAATCAGGAAACAACAACAAACAGATACAAAAGCTGCACTCCACAGAAATTAATGCAGAATCTTTGGGGTGGGCCCCAGGTGTGCAGCATTTTTAAAAATCGCAATGGACAGGCAAGTGAGAAGACTACTGCCCCATGCTTGCCCTTGCCAAACACCAGCAAAATCAGAATCATCTGTGAGCTTGTTAGACTCTCAGCCCCCAATCCCAGGCCTACTAAATAAAATCTGAAAAAAAAAGAAAAAGAAAAAAAGCTTCTCCGGTTGATTCACATGTAGCTTCAAGTTAGAGACACAATGCCCTGTACTATATGATCTATAAATGTGTTTCCAAGCTGGGCTCGGTGGCTCACCCTGTAATCCCGTGCCTTTGGGAGGCTGAGGTGAGTGGATTGCCTGAGCCCGTGGGTTCAAGTCCCACCTGGGCAGCGAGACCTCATCTCTACAATAAATCAAAAAATCAGTCGGGCGTCGTAGCACATGCCTGTAATTCTGGCAACTTGGAAGGCTGAGGCAGAAGGATCACCAGAGTCCAGCAGGTCGAGGCTGCGGTGGCTGGAAGCGGCCACTGCACACACAAAAAATGTGTTTCCAACTTTACCTGCACATTCAACTCAATTCAGAAGTTTTTAAAAAAATATATTGTTGCTGGGCCTTAGACTAGATTAACTGAATGAATATCTCCAGGAGATGGGACTCAGAAATAATTATGTTGTAAAAGTTCATCAAACGACTCTGATGTACAGTCAAGTTATAACCACTTACCTATATGAACACTACTAAATTTGATGTCTTCTCCCATTTAATAAAAATAACACATATGTGATTTCTCTGAGCATGCAGTCATTAACAAAGATGTTGTTGTGTTTTTAATGTGGTTTCAAATTACTTTTGAACAATATATCTTTAAAAAAATTCAAAAGGGTAGCAGACATATAGGAAGTAGGCTTTCTTCTAAGAAATAGGCAAATTGAAACTGTCTAGAAAACACAGAAATAATTAATGAAAATAGCATTTGAATCTCAAATAATTCATGCTGAGATGATTTGCACTTTGAAGAAGTCTATAGTCTATACTGTGGACCCACATGACATAGGGATTTCAGTAGAAATTTCACTTGCAATGGCTAGAGATTTTTCTTTGAGGACCTCTGTACTAGATTATAGATGCTTCACAAGTAGAGATACTTATTTGATGTATATATTTTAATTCATAAAATACCATTGTTGATTGAGTGTCCAAAGCCACATAAATGAGTCATTTATGTTAGGCACTTGTTCACATTCATAAAAACAACAAATAATATTATCTTTGATCAAGCCCTTCCTAAGAAATAGTGATTAAATGATATTTGGTGTTTTCTTTGTGTGCAATTTCTCTACTAGAGGTGTAGGAAACTGATTTGCTTTTGATGAACCTGTGTTGCCTACAATTAATGTCCACAGATTTCCTGCTTTATTAATTGTCTCAGTAATTTAGCCAGCAATGATTTATATGAAATATTCCCTCTTGTTGCAGGCTCTGCAGTCAGCTAATTGATTGCTGTATGAATTATGCATCCTAAGCCAAATGCAAGGGTGCGTGAAAGATGCAGCCAAGGTCATTTTCTACTAAGAACTACAGTGACTAAATGCCTTTTTAAGACAGGCTTTATTACTTTAATTTTGCTGCTTTCTTCATATATACATCAAGTCTAGAATAATGAGTGAACTCTAAAGTCGCACTTTTAATTTATAAACAGATGCCAGCACCCAAAGTTCAATGTTCTGTAGCCAGACAAGGCCTGTAATTGAATTAATTTGGTAGAGCTGAGGAGAGAACTAGCTAAGGAACGAAATGGTGTACAGGTGCTTTTCATTGGGTTCCAAAATATGCCAAATTCCATCAAATTTGCCTATAGTTTATTAATACTCATAAATGACTGCTCCAAAAATAAGCATTTTAATTAGATGAAGAACACCTTGGGGCCAAGTGCAGGGTATTTGACATTTCAGCTGATGATGAAGGACAGTTTCAAAAAGGTATAATCAATTATCATTTTTTCTTAGGAAGAGGCGTGTTCTATACAAAATCTAGAGGATGTATAAAGGAAGGGATATAGCCGGGCTTAGTGGCTCAGCCTGTAATACCGCGCCTTTGAAGGCTGAGGTGAGTGGATTGCGCGAGCCCGCGGGTTCGAGACCCACCTGGGCAGCGAGATCTCATCTCTACAATAAATCAAAAAATCAACCGGGCGTGGTAGCGCATGCCCGTAATTCCGGCAACTCGGAAAGCTGAGGTGGAAGGATTGCCGGAGCCCAGCAGGTTGAGGCTGCGGTGGCCGGGAGCGGCCACTGCACTCCAGTCTGGGTGACAGAGTGAGACTCCAACTCAAAAAATAAATAAATAAATAAAGGAAGGGATATGCTGATGTTTTATTAAAGCTTTCAGAATTAAACTAAATTAGAGTAGTGAAAGATCTTTGTTTTTTGCATCTCAGTGACTTAGTTTGAATTATTGCTTAACCATTTATTAGATATGTGATTTTAGGCAATTTGATGCTCAGGCCCTCAGTTTTCTTCTACAAAAAATGGGCAGAATAATTCTTGGTTTACATGGTTGTTATAAAAGTAAGCATGGCTGTAAGAGCAAGTGGAATCAACAACTTAGCCTTAGATCGTACCTTGCTGATTATGCAATAGAGTGTTCTGGCATAAGCATCAAGGTATAGTGTTCCTTAACTTGCAAGTGGTCTGTGAGGTTTCTAAAGAAACTCTTCAATATGCTACTTAAAATCAGTCCGAAATGACCATGGGACCATATTACTATATGCCTCTCAACCAAAGAAACATCTTTTAGTGTGAATATTTTTGTGTCCAGGGAACTCTTCTTAGGCATTAACAAACCACAAAAAGTATATGTTCCAGTACAAACTACAGATACCCAAAACATATCAAACCACACTCAGGCTGTGATAGATGATATGTGTGCTGTAATTTCATTTTAGGGACACAAATGCCTCAGAAGAGAAGAATTAATCACAAGCTCTTCAGACTAGTGTTTCATGCCTTAATGCATACAGCAATCACCTGGTGGTTAAAAATGCTTGATTCCGGTTCAATAGGTCTGGGATGGAGCTTGAGATTCTGCAGTTCTAACAAGCTTCCTGGTGACACGATGCATCTGGTCCCTGAAACACAATTCGAGTTGCAAAGCTAAGTGCTTTTCAAATCTGGCTGTACATGAGATTCACCTGGAGATCTTTTTAAAAATAATGATGCTTGAGTTCTTTGTTAGATCAAAATTGAACCTCCAGGGTTGAAGTCTCAGCTTAGGTACTCTTTTAAAGTTCCCTAAGTGATCAGCGTCATGGTTGAGAGACAGTGTTTTAGATGTAAGGGCAAGTGAGTCCATCACCTAATATCAAATCATCTTTTTAAAATTATATACTGGTGAAGCCCAGGTTGAATGGTTTAGAGAGCCCAGGACCATGATTCAGCATGTACGGCAAGGCTCCTACAAGGGCACGATGGAGTCTACTGCACATGTTCCATACACTCAACCAGAAAGAGAACTGTCATGAGAGTCTCGCAAGACCCTGGGACACAGCTCACTACCTCTTTCTTCCTTGTCAAAAAGCATTCACACCATCAGTGATTTTGGAGATGTACTTTCAACCTGCAGTGAGGAAAAAAATGTCATATGTCTAATTATTTACAGATTTTACTCGCAAGGAGTAAATATGATCTCCATAGCAAAGAAATTTTGCCGCTATTGAAGAAATCTATTCACAATTATGATCTCATGCCTTTCAAATTAGTACCTTGTAATAAGTTGTCTACAGGTTAACACTACATCTTCTAAGGTCCCACGGTAGGTTTCTCTTCTTGCTTGTTACATTCACAACATGGAAGTTTTTCTGTGTCTCCAATGTCCATTATATTCTTCTCTATGCCTTTGCAGATCCTTAGTTTAGCTCCCACTTATAAATGAGAGCATGTGGTGTTTGGTTTTTTGTTCCTGAGCTAGTTCACTTAGGATGATGTTCTCCAATTCCATCCAAGTTGCCGCAAAAGACATTATTTCATTATTTTTGATAGCTGAATAGTATTCCATAATACTAAGAAAGTGAAGGGGAAAAAGGATAGAGGGATGAAAAATTACCTGCCAGGTACAATGTGCACAGGTAGGGGTGGTGGGTATACTTACAACCCAGTCTTCTTTGCCACTATACAATGCAATCATGTAACCAAAAACTATTTGCAAACCCCTAAAGCTATTGAAATAAAGAAAAAACCCTTTCATTCAATATTTGCTTTCTCTATTTCAGTGGTACCTGCCTCAGACCAACTGGAGGCTTTAAAAAACTATTGCTAGGCCCCGTCTCCAGAGTTCTTGCTTCCGGAGGTCAGGAGTGGGGTCTGAGAAATTCCATTTCAAACAGATTCTCAGGAGATGCTCTTAGTTATTGGTCCAGGAACCCCCTTTGGAAACTACCACTTTATTGTTTAGTAAACTTTATGAGAGAAGAGATTGTGCCAATATAGTCACCATTGTATGATCACAATGAGCCGTGAACATGCCACTGCACTCCAGTCTGGGTGCAGAGTAAGATTCTGACTCCAGAGAGAGAGAGAGAGAGAGAGAGAGAGAGAGAAAGAAAACTACAAGATACATATCATCTATCACAGCCTGAGTGTGGTTTGACACGTGCTGAGTATCTGTAGTTTTTCCTGAAACATGCACTTTTTGTGGTTTCTTAATGCCTGAGAAGAGTTCTCTGAAAATATAAAAAATATTCATACTAAAATATATTTCTTTTTGGTTTAGAGGTATATAGTAATAATGTAAAGAAATCTCTTTTAAATAAAAAAAGTGATAGCTAAGCTCCATCTCATTCATGGTGAAAAGATTTATGGAATGTTGAAAATCTTCACCAGCCCATTAAGGATGATACTTGCCAATTACACCTCAAAAAAATAACTTTCATTTGGAGGGGGCACGCAGCATCAATAAGCGTACCTGATCTCAAACCAGGCAACATGGCGACCAAAGGGAGGCCCAAACTTTACCTGTACAATAACCACTTTTATACTGAATTGTACCCCACATCTTTAAAATAAAATAAAATAAAGTGAAATTTAAAAAAGAAGTCTCTACTACTGTAGACCCATAAGTATATGGGAACACTTCCTATGAACGTTTTTATTTTTATTTTTTTCCTGAGCCACTACTTTATGATAATGAAATTGGCATGACATCAAGCTTGATCGACTGTTCAGACTTCTTTTCAAGGTGGCTTGAAACAGTAGAAGCAATACTAGTTTCACTTCTAGGGCCATCTGCTTTCAATTTTTTCTGCTAAACCTCCTGAAGACATACCAGGTGCCCCAAGAGAAGGAGATCAAAAGTAAAATGTAGCATCACAAGAAATAACATTCTTATTATTGTCAAAGTACTATAGAGATTACTCTATAACGACATTCTCTTACATCCTAAAAACATTAATGTGTTTTGATTCTGAAGGAAAACAAAGTATTCCACCCCAAAATATACATCTTTACCATATGTTGATGGCTATTTAGAGAAAGGTAGACCACAGGAATAGCTTTGAAAAGCTGTCTTTTTGTGGGGGAGATTTGTGTCTGTTGTGGAAATCTGCATAAGTAAGTAAAGTGAAGAGTGTATGCAGGGAGGCTTTCTTTGAGACCCCTCTCCCCCATTGCCTTTATCCAGATCTAGAAAAGATTAACTCACAAAGGAGACTAAAAGTCTGATCCTTTTTTGGACTGACAGAAAAACTTTTACTACAGATTCTATCTATTCTGAGAGCTGCTACCTGTGAGGTTTCGTTGCATAACAAGACAACCTTTGCTTGCCACTGCCAACCCGAAATAATTGAAAGGACCAGAATTCAGTTTTAAAGAGTTTATTCAAGCGAAAAGCTGGGACTGGCCATCCGGAAACCATGAACTTCTGAAAAATGTGATCAGTGCTCCAAAGTTAAAAGTTAAGGTCTTATATTGGCAGAACACAAAGAAATTTAGTAGGATTATTACATTTTTATATAAGGCTCGTTTACAAACTACAACAATCTAATTAGTTGCAGTTTGTTTTCTCTTCTTTATGGATTGTTTTCATTTCCTTTCCAATTTAAAAGAGTGTATTTAACATTTCATCTTAGATAATGTGATAATCATGAAGTTTGTATGAGAAAGAGAAAAGTTAATTTACAGTGAATATCAACAGTGAAGAGAGAGGGAATCTTTCTTGGTAGCTTTTAGTCATTTACAACATTTTACAAAACAATGTAGGTAAAGAAGTGACACAGGACTGGCGGACCCAAAGTTGGGATCCAGCTCAAGAGGCCAAGTGGGCTCTTACTTTGCACAAAGTAATTCAAGAGTGAGCTGACAAAGAAAAGCAAAAGTAAGTTAATAGCAGAGGGGTAACAAAACCCCTATGCAAAATTGCAGTTATACAAAATTATCTGAATCAGTCTGCATAAATAAATGGGAAAAGGCCATATCACAGCAAGTTGTATCTAAGATGAATCTATAGATACAGAGAGTAAGTTCTCTCTTTTACACTATGTGCCTTACAGTCTAAATTTTTAGGGCTAGCCAGGCTCAGTGGCTCAGCCTGTAATCCCAGCGCTTTGGGAGGCTGAGGTGAGTGGATTGCCTGAGCCCGCGGGTTTGAGACCCACCTGGGCAACTTGGTGAGACCTCATCTCTACAATAAATAAAAAAATTAGCTGGGCGTGGTAGCGCGCACCTGTGGTTCCAGCTACTTGGAAGGCTGAGGCGGAAGGATCGCCGGAGCCCAGCAGGTCGAGGCTGCAGTGGCCGGGAGCGGCCACTGCACTCCAGTCTGGGCGACGGAGTGAGACTCCAACTCAAAAAAAAAAAATTTTTTTTAGGGCTTATGGATGCTATTTTCCTCTGTGTAACTTCCTACCTAATGAGTGTCTCTGGCCTCCTGAAGGCTTGGTAGACGTACTGAAGAAATACAAATGACCCGGCTTCCTGAAAGTGAAGTGATAACTAATTATTTACTATTAATTTCCCTTCAGTTGCTCTTCTAAGGGTTAGGAAACTGCTCTAGGGAAAATAGTGCTCCAGAAGCATATACTCTGTCAATGAGATGCACAGGCAACAATGTGTAAGTGTGTGTGTATGCACCGGGTGTTTGGCATCCTTTTTAATCCTAAAACTGGTGGTTAAACTTTTACCAAAATGAATATGCAAATTTTATGAAGAAATATGGTATATGCTGAAGATCTGCAAAACAAACAAATATTGTGGAATGCTGTGAATCAACCAAAAAAATCCCAGAAATGGGTGAATCTTAGCCTAGGCCTCTACCAATGTGAAGATAGTTTTCATGTGTATTGGAGATTTGGTAAGACTCTACCTGAAAAAAAGAAAGCCCAGAAGACCAAGAATGGGAATGTAGAAGAGGGATACATTTTGCTTAGTACCGTCTTAGAGTTAGAGCTAGAATCAATGGGTGTAAGGTACTGGCAGACAGATTTGGATTTACTGCATGAAAGCGTTTTCTAAAAATATTTTTGCTTTTGTGAAAGCATTCCGTATGTTTGTATACTATTAGCTATCTTTATGCATATTTACTAATTTAATGTTTATAGAAATCCACTTTACACATCGCAAAATTGAAGTACTGGGATGTTATGAAATATACTCCATCTTCCCAGTGAGGAGATAGCAGAAGTAGAATTTGAATAGTCACAGACCAGCTCTATAGGCTACAAGCTTAACTGTGAGTATGGGATAGCTCTATGATGCTTTGAAACGTAATGGGATTCCCTACAGGCAAGTGATTTTTTAATATTATTCAACTTGTTTAAATGAAAAATGACTAACCTACATTCTTTCAGGTATATGACAGAGAGAACATCTTTCTTAGTTGGAAGTTATACTAGATAATCACTGATGTCCTTTTTAATTCTAAGATTCTATCATTAAATGATCTGGATGTTATAGGCTTTCATAATCTACTGAATTCTCAATATTATTGTTTTGCTGCTCTCTTGAGTTTACCTATTGGCAAACTATGCTGCGGCAATCAAGTTTTAACTTGTTGCTATGATCCATATTTTTAAAGGCGATAGACTGACCTTATAATATGGAAAATTATTATGGCAGTTTCAGTCTGTACAATAGCTATAGTCTGTCCAAGTTATCATGTATAATCAGAGTAACAGCTTTAGGGAAACCTGAAATAATATTTATAACTAAATTACTTTATATAATGAAGTCTGGTGCTGTCAAACATGATTTAACCAACAACGGGGCAATTTTAAAAATGTAAGTGAAATAGATTCACCAATTAGATACAGCACTTTATAAATGTGGATAACTGATCCTGAGGAAACAATAAGTATCCGGAGGGCTCAATAACCACTTTAAAAACTAATCAGGCCATGTAATTCCATTTGAGTTTTCAGATCATGAGGAAAATTGTCTGAATCAAGAGAAAGAACATAGAGATTTCAATCCATCTTTGATATTACATAATTAAGTTAGTTACCATGTTGCTATAAATACCATATCATTTTCTACAGCCTGTTGATTACCATCATTTTGAAATGTAGTCTAGCCGGGCTCGGTGGCTCAGCCTGTAATCCCACGCCTTGGGAGGCTGAGGTGAGTGGATTGCCTGAGTCTACGGGTTCGAGACCCACCTGGGCAACTTGGTGAGACCGCATCTCTACAATAAATCAAAAAAATTAGCTGGGTGTGGTATCGCACGCGCCTGTAGTTCCAGCTACTTGGAAGGCTGAGTGGAAGGATCACCGGAGCCCAGCAGGTTGAGGCTACAGTGGCTGGGAGTGACCACTGCACTCCAGTCTGGGCAATGGAGTGGCGGAGTGAGACTCCAACTCAAAAAAAAAAAAAAAAAAGAAATGTAGTCCATGGTTAGGTGAGAGAAATATATATATATATTTATATATATGTATATATAAAATGCAATTTAGGAGAATAATTGCAAATGAGATGGAGAAGTTAAACTTATTCAATGTTCTGAAATAGAAGTCTAGGAGGAGATAATGTGAGCCTGGATAGTCTTTTGTTAGTAACCTTCATTATGACTTGATAAATCAATCTAAAATCCCAACCACAATGACATACATTGTGGAAAGAATGCTATGCCAGTGGAAAATAATTAAAACTAAAACTCTTGCCCATGAAAGTAGGAATTTAAAGTGAATTTTTAGCAAAGTGTCAAGTAATGCTAGTGAATTGTCTTGGAGATAATTCTGGTAACTACAGAGTAAAGTAAGGCCACGTTTTCAATCCAAATTATTCACAAAGTTTACTTAAAATTCAACTTGCACAAACTCTCATTGAATTTTTATCTTTTCTCATTTGTCTTCTGTAAACTGAGTAACCTTATAGTTTTCTCACCCAGAGTTCATATTTGTATGTTACTACCATCTCTGAGAAAACTGAATATCAAAACAAGAGTCTATAGGGATTCATTAGAAAATTATTAAGAGATGCTGTATGCCAATATTTGCCTTAAAATTCTATCTAATTGACTTCTTAAGGTGTTTAAAGATCAACCTGAAAACAGAGAAACATCAGCTTAGAGCCAATAATATCATCTCAGTCTTAGTATCAGCTTTTTAATCTTTTAGCAAGTAGTATTTTTCAGTTTATAGAAATATAATAATAAATGATTAAATAAAAAGAGTAAATGCCAGGCTCGGTGGCTCAGCCTGTAATCCTGCGCTTTGGGAGGCCGAGGTGATGGATTGCCTGAGTCTGCGGGTTTGAGATCCAGCTGGGCAACATGGTGAGACCTCATCTCTATGATAAATCAAAAAGTAGCTGGGTGTGGTAGTGCGTGCCTGTAGTTCCAGCTTCTTGGAAGGCTGAGGCGGAAGGATTGCCGGAGCCCAGGAGGTCAAGGCTGTGGTGACCAGGAGCGGCCACTGCACTCCAATCTGGGTGACAGAGTGAGACTCCAACTAAA